>NC_135856.1:38476895-38776895 GCF_031162955.1 Sander vitreus
TGTTGTTATAGTTGTTAATGTTATTGTTTGTTATAACCGTTCCCATTGACTGTATATAAAACACAGTCGATGGCCGTTCCATACATAATTTTGCTACAGTGAAATTAAAAATAAAATGATACCACAGTCTTTCTTTAGGGCTCTCACAAAACATTGTGTATTTCACTGTGGTCATTACATGCAGCACTTACACAATACTATGTTTAGATACTGATGAATAATCTCAGAACACATGAACATAAGAAACTATGTAACTTAATAAATTGAAGGTGACATGTTCTACGGTCAACAATTTAAATACATTTCAGTCAGTGAAAAAAAATATGTCCGTCATTTCAGACAAAGTGACTGCGAAGAATACATGGGAGGTGCATTTTGTATAGATTTGTAAAAATGACCACTAAAACCTCAAATCAATGCTAACTGATTAAAACTGATTAAAACAAGTACTGTCAATGGCATGGATTTTTTTCAAGTCAAACGCATAGGTAGATAAAAGTAAAAGTAGAAGTAATCAACCTTTTCTTTCATTGTTTTTATGATTCTGCCATCCCTATATATTCTTTGAATGAACATGTCATCTTCTGCATAGACAACAAAATCACACCATTCCAGACCAGTTATGAGCAGTTGTCCCTGTACCTGCCAGTAGTACGTGTGGGATGGTTTTAGCTGCAGCACTCCATCAGAGACCCTAAGGTACATACAGTCTACATAGCTTCTCACATTAGGACACTTCACCTCCAGCAGTCCAAACGCAGGCTCAGCATTTGGGTCGTATACCAACCCATCTGGTGATGAGCCATGGTGCATCTGGGTGGATGATGAAACCGCAAGGATAGTGGTTTACATCCTTAATAAGGCAGTACTCTTCTACTGCCTTGGGCTCCATCTGAAGACCCCTCTTCATTTCTGCAGTCTGATAACCTGGCCGTAAAATCCTGAGTGCCAGGTTCTCCGCTGAGGACTGTCCTCTCACATGGCAAACCACCCTAGAAATGCCTGAACACACACAACTTGGTCTAAGTATTTAAACAACATCTTAAACAATGTAATGACTATCAATAAAAAAAATTACACATACCTGAATCTAGAGGAAGTCACATGTGGCTTTCTTAGAAGGTGCCATTCCTTCAGTGTGCATTGTTGTCTTGTGCTTTCCTCAAATTGGTGCGCCATGACCTCTGATGTTTGAAGAGATTTCATGTGCAGCTGCTGATGGTAGTTAAGCACAAAACAACACTCTGAGGCACCCAAAGAGTAACCATCAAGAGGTAAGGATGGTCGTGGTGGTGCAGTCGCATGTAGATGTGTCTTCGGTGGAGTCCATGCTGGAAGATGGTAGGAGAGAACACTACCTTCTTGGACTTCTCCAAAGGCACTGTCTCCTAATGGTACACCCCCTGCAATTCCCATGGTTGTTATTAGTGGAGCAGTTTCCCTTGGCATGCCTTGGTAGATGTCATTCAACTGAAGGACTGACATGTCTGGAAGGTCACAGGTCAGGTTACAGGCTCCTTTGTATGAGTTACTCCTGAAAACATACAACATAACTGATCAGTTAAACAGGTAGTAATGTTTTTATTATCAGAAATGAATGAACACACCTGTGTTCTGTAGCTTTAGGCTACAGTGTGTGTGTGTGTGTGTGTGTGTGTGTGTGTGTGTGTGTGTGTGTGTGTGTGTGTGTGTGTGAACAGAAACAGCAGACACAGAATGTAGCAGAAATATTCAGTTTAACTCATGTTACCTGATTCCTTCAGCCACTCTTCTCTCCTTGGGCCGAGCTGACAACACTACCATCTCATTTGTTGGACCAGGCTTGAAACCCTGTAAGCAAATGTACAATAACTTATTTAAGGATGCTGTAGCCTATGTGCGAACCTGTTGAGAGTTGATTGAAATATTTTAATTGTGGAAGTGTTGGAAACAAATATTACCTGGGTCCTGGGTTTGTGCCAGTGTTGCTCAGACCCTGTGCAGCTGTGAATAGGGGGGACAGTTATTGCTCCCCGTTGGCTGTAATGTGATGTTTGATACAGCAATGCTGCAATGTGACTGCATAGCGCAAGCCCTGCCACACATGAGCACTGGCATGCCAGCAGTTCAACAAGCTTAGAGTCTTTGAGAACAATCTGTAAAATAAATGTATACAAGTTGGTAAAGTAAATGTAAATGTGTTTTTGATGTTCAGGTATGTTACAGTGTATGTTATATAACTAAAATCCATGTATTAACCTACTGGAATTTAGTCACTGGTGTGTTTCACCCCACTTGCTGTGTGCGGGTGAACTAGGCTGCATCGTTATCTAATATCTTGATACTGCAAATACCATTCATTCCTAAAATGCATTTTCAACATTTTTACACTGAACCTGCTCTCATTTCCCTACACTTAAGTTGTGTGGTCTCTCGCTTTTCCTCATTGACCTAAAGCATCTTGCCCTCACAGACACCTCTCCTGACTCGTTCTCGTCAGAAACTGAGAAACAGAAATATATTAGCGAGCGTAACGACATAACGTTAGCTTACGCGAGCATAACAACATAGCTTTAATACACAATTTTTATGACTGCCAATGTTTCATTTTAAACGTTAACGTTATTGCTATGTAACGCTACTCTCGCAGAACATCAGAATTGACGTTAACGTTAGGCTAACGTTAATGTTGTACACTTACCTTCATAGTCATGAATATAGCTGGTTATGTACAGCTTAAATAATTTTTCCTTTTTGCTTAATGCCGTGGTTGAGTAGGCCTTAATAAGATGGCATACATCGTTGATAGTGACACGGGGTAAGTCTTGAAGACAACGAGTGTGGAAAGTCATTGTTTTGACGGCTCTGACAGAAAGCTCATCTGACGACCAGAAGTGATTGGGCTGGCTTGTCCGTAACCAGGAAGTAACTGGGTATATAGCCTATTGAATATAGGTTGAAAAGGATTTGCAAATCGTCGTTTTACACAACGTCCCAACTTCATTGTAATTAGGGTTTGTAATTAGAACTTAAAACAGTACAGCTCAGGCTGGTATTTGGTCATAAACCAAAGACAAATATAAATGTTGACCTGGCAGTGGCACTAGATGAAAAATTTGAGGACCACAAAAATTATAACAATTTATCCTGAGGGGGACATACATTTATGAACCAAATTTGATAGCAATAAAGTAAAAAAAGAAAAAAGTTAACCTTCTGGTGGCGCTAGAGAAATAGTCAGGTGATCAAAGTTAGTAGGATTCGTCCTTTGGGGACCATGATGTTTCTATCAAATGTCATAGCAATCCATTTAACAGTTAAGATATTTCAGTCTATACCTAAGTGGTGACCAACATTGCCATAGAACAGGTTTGAGATGCAGTTAAGACTGAGAGGGCTTTTATTCCGTGTCAGATCTTGATGTCTACAGTATGATCGTAATTAAAGATGCTGACGAGTGGCTGATAGATGGTGTTGAGCGTTGTCATGTGTGCAAGCTGATGTCTGCTACATTTCGTGTGATACTGTGAGATAGAAGTCAGTAAATTATGTATATCCAGTTAACCTTGGGCAGTCTGACGAGGAGCTCCAGATTGAAGATGCTACCATGTTGATATTAGAGGCTACATTTCCCATTTCCTGATATATATATATATATATATATATATATATATATATATATATATATATATATATATATATATATATATATATATATATATTAAAAAGTAGCTACAGGTTACGAGAGATAGGAATGGAGATGTGCACATTAGTTTGGAGTCAGGTCAGGAGATGTTGAATTTACTTGCCTCTCCCTCCAGGCCTCCTTCATCAGCACAAAATGTAGAGATTTTTGTAATATTCAAACCGCCATAAACACATCCATCAGCTAGTTCATCACACATCCAGATAGTTTTCTTGTAGAGCGTTATATTTGCAGATCGAAGGATGCACTAATTGTTTTTTGTGTGCGTTCAATGACATTTATTAAAAGAGTTTTAAGCTATTTTTCCATTTTTAGTGGTCATCCATTCTCTAATTAATGAACTAAAAAGCCATCAAAACATACAGTGACAACAAAAGAAGAGAAAGTTGTTGATTGTCAGCTGATTCAACAAACCCTTAATGCGATGGTTACTTCATTCAATTAGTGATCGCATTATTGCTGTAGTTTAAAATGCAATACAAACTGTAAATAGGCCTTATAGTTCGTGTCCACATAGACTTTTTTATGGCAGGATGGCACCACTTCCCAGCATTGGATGCTCGGTGGGCTTGCCACTAGCAGACTCAGTTTCTCTTCAATGACCACTGACAAGCAAAGAAAACAGGCTACAACCGCAATGGCTGCACTTGATTGGACAAATGCTTCACAGAGCTGTCTGCTCTCGGATTTTAAAACGGACCACATGGCGGCTCGTTTGGAAATCGCTCTGCCTGTGCTCATACAACAAGGGTTACTATGCATAACCTCCGGCTATCAACACACTCTAAAGCATATGACGTACCAGTACAATTCTGTACATACAGGGAATGTGCACATGTTGCTACACATGGACATGTATAATATTTCTTGGAAAATCTGGAAACTACAAGCTGTGGACCAGAGGTCACCAACACGGTGCCCGCGGGCACCAGGTCGCCCCCAAGGACCACATGAGTCGCCCGCAGGCCTGTTCTAAAAATAGCACAACTCACTAGTGAGCTGCGTCTGAAATTTAATTGTATTCTGTTGCTATTCTTTTTTAATCACACTTGCAAAAATATGTTCATTATTCATGAGTTTAGATAAGTTTAGGTGAACTCTGACCTACTCTAGTTCAAAGGTCAGTATTGTGCACATGAAAAAACCAGTGCTCGTGGAGAGTAAGCTAGCGGTCACAGCGAAGATGGTAGCTGAATGCAGTTTCTTGCCCCAAAAACATGGCAGAAAAAAGGAAGAAAACCTATCACTTGCACAACGAATGGGAGGAGGAATTCTTTTTTACGACTGTGAAAGAAACCTGCGTGTATCTCATTTGCAGGGGGACTGTGGCGACGGCAAAGTGGCACAATGTGGAGAGACACTTCACTACGTGTCACAAAAGCTACCATGCTAACTACCCACTGGGAAGTGCACTACGGGCAGAAAAAGCACGTGAGCTAAAGGCAGCTTTGGGTAAGCAACAGTCTTTTTTCACGAGGCTGGCGAAAAAGTCACAATAAACAAAATTTTCTGATCAAGAAGAAGAAGGCATTTTCAGAAGTTGTCAAAGAAGCAATGATGATAATTGCTAACACTGTACTTAAAGACTAGAAAAATGGAACTGATCTAATCTCCATTCTCTCCGACGTCCAACTGGGTGCATCTACGATGGTTAGACGAGTGTCAGCTATGTCTGGTAACTTGGCCGATCAGCTGGACTGGGATCTGACGAAGTGCAGCTGGTTTAGCATCCAGTGCGATGAGTCCATGGACAGCAGCAGTACAGCGCAGCTGTTAGTTTTTATCCGGATGGTGTTTGAAGATTTCTCCACAAGAGAATAACTCCTGAAACTACTGCCCTTAAAGACAACTATGAGGGGAGTTGACATTTATAACACGTGAAGGAGTTTTTCGTGCAGAAAAAGGTACCATTGGAAAAGCTGGTAGCAGTGACTACAGACGGGGATCCTACTATGATCGGCCGACATACAGGTTTCATCGCTCACTGTAAAAGTGACCCAGACTTCCCAAAATTTCTGCATTACCACTGCATCATTCACCAGCAGGCGTTATGTGCAAAAGTGATCGGCTTTGGGCACGTGAGGACTCCCGTTGTAAAAATCATAAACATCCGCTCCAAAGCAAAACAGCACAGGATTTTCAAGGTGCTATTGGAGGAGATGTCAGCTGAATATGGTGACCTGCTGCTACACACAGAAATCCGATGGCTCAGCAGAGGACGAGTTCTACTTCGTTTTTTGTCACTTTTGGGTGAAATCAAAGAGTTCAAGCAGTCCAAAGGCGAAGACGTCTCACTGCTAAAGGACACAGAGTGGACACTTGACCTTGCATTTTTGACAGACATTACTGGGAAACTAAACGACTTGAACTGCAAGCTGCAAGGCAAAGGTAAGACTGTTGTTGATATGATAAGTGCTTTAAATGCATTTAAAGCCAAGATGAACATTTTCTCTGTGGATTTACAGAGAAAACAGGTGCTGTACTTTCCCTCTGTGCAGTCGGTGCTGAAAGACAATGATTCTGCATCTGAGAAATTTGACAAAGTTGCAGAAAAGTACTGTGAAGTCATAAACAGACTTGGGCAAGAGTTTGAGAATAGATTTTGTGACCTTCAGCAGCTTGAGCCATGTGTGTCGTTCATTTCCAATCCTTTCATGAATGTGGACACAACATGCTTTGCTGAGCAAATAAGTGCAATGTTGAACTTGGATGCTGGACAGGTGGAGATTGAAATCATAACATTGCAAAATGACCTCCACCTCAAAGCCTACCAGGCTGCACCAAATTTTTGGTGCCTTGTTGACTCAGAGAAGTACAGTGGAGTATGCACAGCAGCTATGAAGGTTGCTAGCCTGTTTGGTTCAACCTATCTCTGTGAATCAGTGTTTTCTGACATGAACTTCATCAAGAACAAACACAGAACACGCCTCACTGATGCACATCTGAAAGACTCACTCACAGTTGCAGTGTCAAGTTACACACCAGATTACAATAAATATTGAAGAATTGTGTTCAATTTAAAAGTGTGTTCATGACATGTAACAGTTATAATTTTGTTAAAAATGCCGCAGATTTGGTCATTAGTTCAAAATGTGACAAGACTTATTTAAAAATATGTAAGTTGATTTTTCTAACAAATAATGATAACTTTTTGAAACATAGTGCAACATAGTTCATGATTTGTTAAAAGGGTTTGTCAGTGGCTAGTGAAAATGGGACATTTTCCCTATGAAATGTAGTGATGTAAGTGATCATCTGAAAATTTAACAATTACTGAGATTAAAGTGCTGAATATTGATATCTGTTTCCCACGTTATTGTCATTGTTGATAATTATTGTGAGAAATCATTAACGTGATCAGTGTCTTCACATAGATGAGTATCATTAATCATTATTAATAATGTATAACTAAAGGCAAACTGAGCAAATTTGTTATTTCAGAAGAGCGTATCAAACTGGTAGCCCTTCGTATGACTCAGTACCCATGAAGTAGTTCTCAGTTTCAAAAAGGTTGGTGACCCCTGCTGTGGACCGTATGTTTGTGTGAGGGTGATTTTAAGTGTGCTCCCCACTGAATCAAATAAAACATTTTGGAAGTGTAGGTTCTGTGGCAGGTCCATATAATATTGTACGTTGGACATTCCTATTGTCTCTGCAGCACACCAAATTACCTGAGACAACTCTACAGTGCTTTGAGTTAGTAATAATGACTGACATATGTGAATCAGTAGGTATTCAGTATCTTGTAGTGTAACCATCCATTACTGAGAAGGCTAGTTTTGATGTTGGTAAACACCTCACCAGCAGGTGTTACCCATATACACAATACTGATGATGAATTCATCAGTTTTCATTTGACAAGGACCATAAACTAGAACAGTTTGTACAAATTGCAACATGGCACCACAAACTAAATGTAACCAAAGTAACTATCGCAGTAGATTCTGTGGATTCTATTCTGTTTCTCATTCTTTTACATTGTATGGATAACAGTGGCTGTGTGTCTGCATTTAAAGCTATAGTGCGTAGTTTCTGTCGCCCCCATGAGGAATTCTAAGTAATGACAACAAAACTGTCGGCACATCCACATGATACAAGCCTTACGTGTAATGGACATTTATTAATATCCAAAAGTTACGCACTAAAGCTTTAACACAGTAGCAGTTTCCATATTTTTTACCAATGCATATTGTTACGGCACTAAGCTAACCTGGGCCCGTAGAACAATGGAACACAGCTACTAAAGGCTAACCTAGCTGGTAACATTAAAGGAGCACTATGCAGTTTTGGCAATTTCTTTGCTGTTTTCTCGCTTTTTGCTCACAGGTTTTTCTATAGAGCTCCCCCTACAGCTTCGGAATAGATATAACTGCTGACTCCTCGCTCAGTCAGTCTGCAGTTTCCTCTTTCTCAGCCAAAGGTCGCAGGGGTGGTTTTTCCGCACACAGGCGCTAGGGGGAAGCGAGACGACCATCATTCAACCCAAAAAAAGTCATATAACCATTCCAATGACTCCGAAGCTGTTCAGTTAAGGTAAATTAAGCTAAAAAAAAACTGCATAGTTCCCCTTTAATTATATTGTCTCCTCTCCCTGCGTGTTAAGTTTAAAGTGAGAGTGAGACCTATGCTGGCCTGGATGAGTTTATATCCTTCCTACTTCTAGAAGGGTTTGTGCTATGTTAATTGACTCACCCAGCAGCTGCTTCAATTCGCGGTCGGAATATGGCTGCTCGCTTCGGTCTCCCACACACCTGCAGTACTGGGTTAAATCAGCCTCCACCGGGGCACCTGGTTAGCTCACCTGGTAGAACATGTGCCCCATGTACAGAGGCTCAGTCCTTGTTGCAGTGGCCGCATGTTCAATTCCAACCTGCAGCCCTTTGCTGCATGTCATTCCCTCTCTCTCCCCTTTCATGCCTAAAACTGTACCAATCAAATAATGGCCTAAACTGCCCAAAAACTAAACAAAAACAATCTGCATCCACAAACACTCCCCCTCATGTCAGTCTGACCATTCCCATCCTGTTCAGGCCAATCATCACTGTTTATCTCGCAACCTAACCTAACCATACCTTAACCATAATTTACACGATGTGAGATTTATACTTTATCAGAAGTGCTTTAAACTGTATATTACAGTTTTACAAGATAAATGAATTTAAAGGTGAATACTAACTGGTTGGTTTAGCAAATGCATGGTCAACATTCATACCTCTGTTAAAGAGCAACACACAGCCACTTCCATGAGCTTTTAGAATAATTTATAGAATAATTATGCCTCCTTGCTACATTTAGCATATTGCCACCATAACCATAACCCAACTCAGCTCCAACTTCCTTTGAGTGACTAAGAAAGTATCATGACATTGAGTTACCTGTGGTAACACACTACCTTATATATATATATATCTCAGAGGTTGCACATCTCCGGAGCAACTAGGGGTTAAGTGTCTTGCTCAGGGACACATTGTTTGATGTATCACAGTAGGAATCAAACCCAGAACCCACTTATATCCACTGCGCCATCACCACCCCTGAACCAACTGGCGCAGTGTGGTGCAGCGGAAATAACCTCTTCCTGAACATTGACAAGGAAGTGGTTATTGATTTCCGGAGAGGTCCCATCCCGAAACCCCCACTGACCATCAACGGTGCTGCTGTGGAGAGAGTGAGCAGCACCAAATTCCTGGGGGTGCACATCAGTAAGGACCTCTCCTGGATAACAAACACTGCATCACTGGCCAAGAAGTCCCAGCAGCGCCTCTACTTCCTCCGCAAACTTAAGAGAGCAAGAGCCCCCCCACCCATCATGTGTTCCTTCTGTAGGGGCACCATTGAGAGAATCCTGTCCAGCTGCATCACTGTGTGGTATGGGAGCTGCACTGCCTCCAACCATAAGACCCTGCAGCGCATAGTGAAGGCTGCTGGGCGGATCATTGGTGTCCCACTTTACCAAACCTGCTTCACCCACAAAGCAGCCAGCATTGTGGGTGACCTCAGCCACCCGTCACACAGCCTCTTGCCATCTGGGAGATGGTACCGGAGCATCCCCCAAGAACTCTGGACTCTGAACCCCAACCCCCCGGACTACTGGACTCAAAAGAATCAGCAGACCAAGCTGTTGTGTGTTGATGATGTAGGGCATGAAACCCATCACCACCCATTTCAAGAGGAACAAGCTTGCTCTATTTAAAACAGCTCCAATCAGAGGACATTCACAGACTAAACTCACAGAAACATTGTGCATTGGGGGGGGGGGGTGATCACGCGTTTACTTCCCACGCCAGGAACCAAGACACCGCTTGATTACATTCGGTCTCGACATACTAAACTTGTTTGGTAGAACCACTCTTTTCGTTTAAAAATCGGAAATCAAATGAACGATGAACGGGGTTGATGTCAAGCCCTGCCTTCCCGCAGGCTGCAGCAAGAGGCCCCTCCAAGGGGGTAAGCGTCTCCTCACAACCCAAACCTCCTATGGCCATGTTGATGCTAATAAGCACACACCCCCCGTTAGCATTCCATTGACTCCCATTCATTTTGACATCACTTTGACAGCGAATAACTTTACATCTGAAGCGTTTAAAGACTTTATTTGTCCATTGTTTATTTCTAAAGAAACACGACAATGTATAAAAGGCTCCATTACCTTGTATCTCACGTTATGGCTCCATAGCAGACGTTTTTCTAAAAATAGGCTAACGATTGTGTCATAACCACGGGACTTACTGTCGCATAGTAGAGGAATTACCGTATAGTACAGGAGAAGCTCGCAGGCAGTTTGGACTTCCATTAGCTGTTTAAGTTTAATTACTAATGTTAACTAGCATTTTAGTGATCAATAATTAGCCTGTGTCTATGTTATCTCCTTACATATACCTACGCTCTCCGTCTCTGCAAGATTGGGAATGATTGAGATTTCTCTTGGCACAGCTACCAGAAGACTTCCAACTTTCAGACAGGTTGCTCACGTCACATTTACGTTGTATCTCTCAGTTGGAGGCTGCTCAGTAACGCTCAGCCATCACCGGAAAAGTGCTTCTAATATCCTTAACTCGTCTCCGTCCAGAGCAACGGGATCTGTTGGTCCATTCTTATATACTGTCTATGGGCTCCTCCAGTAGCCTGGTGCGTGGTCTCCTCGTGACAGCCTACCTACCACGTAACAGACATTTAACTTAACATAACTACCAAGATAACATGACGTGTATTTGTATGTGATATCCATCGATAATGTAGCCTATTCATTTCTATGTACACAAGCATCTAAGATGCACAAGAAACAAGTGCTTCGTTAATAACTCAAACTCAAACTAAGCCGAGAACCAAGACACCGCTTGATTACATTAGACTCGAGCAGCTGGTTGCACAGTTACATTCGGTCTCGTTCAGTAACCTGGTGCGCGGTCTAGGCCATTTCCTGATTGATCCTACCACCACTCCAGCGGAGGCGCTAATGAGCTAGATTACTACACACACAGTAGCAGAAGAATACCTATTGTTTCCTAGACCGTCAGACCGGTGAATAACATGATGGGAACCTAGAAAACTTCTTCGAAGATGAAAATCAGTCCTACCCTGTTCATTGGCCCTCATGTCACCTGTCCCTCGTTACTACCCTCATTACCTTGTGTATTTAGTCTCTGTGCTTTCTTTGCCTGTTGTCAGAACGTTGTCATTCCCTTTGTTTCGCCTGTGTAGTGTATTCCTTGTGGTTTTTGCTCTTCTTAGTTTTCAGTGTATTGATATTTGTTTGGATCTCGGTTGCCAGTTTTTACCTGCCTGCTGTAGGACACCGTTTGTTTGTAAGCTTTTTTCATTTATTAAACCTTTAAAAACTCCCTGCTGTCTCCTCGTCTCCAATCTGCATTTTGGGTCCAGGTCTGCTATTGCACAAAGCCTGACAAAAGTTCACATTGAATTAGGGATCGACCGATACTGGTTTTTAAATTATTAGTAATTAATGAAACTGGTAACCGATATTTGGAACCAATGTGCATTTACAGTGAAAATGAAAATCTTTAAATCAAAATTAAGATTTTGGAATGCTACAAACTCCAACACAAAACTTTGTTTAAATGCTTTAAGCAATTATTTAATAAATTAGAAACTTTCAACATAATACACAGTAAAAGATAGTCAGATAGTGTTATGGGAGGGACATGAAGTCAGACTCAGTGGTGAGTGAAACCGAAGCAGAGGGACAGACACAGAGCTGTAGCAGAGCCGAAGTACAACACTTTAATTACTTTTACTTCATCAGTTATCAGGCAAATAATACGCTGATACAGATAATCTGCAAACTGCCAAAAAAAACGGCCTGATAATTGGTCTATCCCTACTTTGAATGATTTGACATCTAAGCAACACATTCATTTAATGGAATAAACAAATGTAATAGTCAGCCTGGATTATGTGTTTAACTTCTTTGTATTTGTCTAATATTATAGTTTGCTCTTAGTTTGTAACATATGCCACCCTGCTGCCAGTAGACTGTTTGTTTGTGATTGGTCATATGCTGCAAACACTGCCCCTTTTATGTGAAAGTGCTACTGGCTAGATTGGGAAACATGACATGGGTTGACTTCCCGAGTTAATAACCACCGTCATGTGACCGCTTTGCGTGATTGTGGTTGTAAGGGTTAGTGAAGCCAGAAAACGAAAATATATTCTGGGTATGTTGACCTTACTTCGATGTACGGGCCTCTGGACTACAAAGGTTGTTTAATCCAAAGTGGTGCTAAAGTTATGAAAAAGTTATTACTAAATCATATTACATTATTTCTAACGGCAAATTCAAAGACAGTTCTCCAGTGAAAACAAACGTTGGAGATGTATTAGGCCTACAGCTTTTATAACGAAGAATGATTTATGGCTGGTAATGGATCATGATAAGCCACATGAATTTTAAACAACAACCTTTTTGCTGTTGCAAATCTGACAGTGGATCATCTTTACATTGTGATTACAAGGGGGAAAAAACACAACTTGACTGTGGTTGTGTTGTGAGACCAAAACAAAGGAGTGAAATAAAAGATTTGGAGTTCCATCCTCCTACGTGTTGTGATGAATGGTAGCTAGGTAGCTAAAGCTGAGGTCATCCATCATGAGCTATATCGTTAATTAATGTTGTAGGAGGGGAGCCAACATGGCCTGTTCCACATCAGCAAAAAGAAAAGCTGCTGCTTTACTTTCAGCTCCTCAGAAGAACCACAGATTGAAAATGTAGCACTTTGCTATGAGAATCACTCAGATCAAGATGCATGAGATACACAGGAGACATAGACTGATAAAAAACAAAACACACACACACACACACACACATACCAGCTGAGCACTACTCTCTTTCTCCAACACCTTACAGTGCTCTACGTGTCACTGTAGCTAGAAGCAAAGGTATACCCTGCCATGTAATAGCCTCACCCATAAACCTCACTCTGATCAGCCTGAGATGTGACTGGTTTTCATAATGAGTTTTCATTACACTAGAATATGATTTATGTGGGTGGTCATTTTGAACACTCTGCCATTGTAAATCATCCCAAAGGAAAACCCTGCAAATAAAACAGCATGTCATGATCGTCAGCATAAAGTGATGTTCATTCATAACAAGCAGCCTGGGAACATGTCCGCTCTTCAGAATGCCAACCAATAAAAAAGGCTCATGACAAATGGGAGAAGTAAAGCTTATGTGTATGAAGTTATTTGTATTTCTTGGGTGTGTCTGGGGACTGTGGGAGAGAAATTCAATTCTACTTACTATTCTAATAGTCACACATTGTTACGTCTTGCTACACCACACATACATTCTAGGATAGGAGAAAAAAACACTCTGGGTTGTTTTACAATCAAATAATTTGATGTTTTACATCAAATACAATATTAACTGTTCACACAATACAGTAACATGAGCTATTTAAATTAGCTGGATACATGGTTAAACCTCATTTGCTCTACCAGTGTATCGCCGTGTGTAACTTTTTTCTTCAACAGTAATCCTGTCACAATCAGTACCATAATGTCCCAGTTAATGAATAAATGCCGTAAACATATTCTTTGTAAATCTTTAAAATCGTTCCCCTAAAGAACCAAGCAGGCCTGCCTTGTTGCACGATCCAAATTTTCTTCAAAACTTTAGTTTTGTAAATTTTAAGTATGTAGCTTGCTAGTCTTTTGTTTCCAGAAGCGAACAGAGTTTGAGAACGGCAACACAGAGAGCAGAAGGAGAGGAACATCTCAAATGAAGACTCAAAATGGAGACAGGGCACAAGGCTACACTGCATTTTTGCGCTCGTGAAAGAAAAGGTTCTTGGATTTTTGGTCTTGCATCATTTTTTGTTAGGATATTTACCTAATAATACCTTAAAAGGAATACACATTTTGGGAATTACTCTTATTCACTTTCTTGCCTAGAGTTACATTAGAAGATTAATACTACTTTAATACCTGTCTGTTTAATACCATGTTAAAGCCAGCAGTGGGTTAGCTCAGCTTAACATAAGGAATGGGAAACAGCTAGCCTTGCTCCGTCAAAAGGTAAAGAAATCCACCTACTGGCACCTCTGAAGCTCACTAATTAGCACGTTATATCTTGTTTGTGTAATTTTGTACAAACTACAAAGTGTAAAAATGACAATATGCTTTTATGGGAGGTTGTTTGTTTGTTTTGTTGACTATAAGCCGGCTAGCTAACAATATCCGAAACAGCTCATAGGCCTATTTATCAGACAGATATAAGTGCTATCAATCCTCTCATCTTACTCCAGACAATAAGGTAATTAAATAACATTACGAAAATAAATCCTTTTAAACAATTTAAAAACTATTTTTACATTTACAGTCTATTGTCCTGACCTTCAGTAGGAGATTTCTAACATTCTTTTTGGTTTATTTTTCTTCAAGCTTATGAAAATAATTCCAATTTGTATGTGAGACTGATTATTGTCTGATCTGCATACCCTACCCTTTTAATTGCCATCAAATCTTTTATATACATGTTCGCCTGGGTAGCTCACCTGGTATCGCACACCCATATACAGAGGTTAACTCCTCGACTCAGTGGCTGCGGGTTCAACTCCGACCTGCGGCCCTTTGCTGCATGTCATTCCCCCTCCTGTCCTATATAAATAAAGGCCTAAAATGCCCCCAAAAAATCTTTTATATACATCCAAAATCTATTTATCTTTTTTTTTGACATAATACTGTTTAAATGAATAGTGACATTTTGTGAAACACTCAAAAGTTAGATGGAAATATCGATACCACTTGGTAAATGATGAAGCTACTGCTTGCAGCTTATTAACTTTGTCTAGCTCAGCGCAAACACTGGAAACTGGGCAAAACACTCAGTTATACCCATCATTCCTCATGACCTTAATAGCCTTATTCCCCTGCAGAATTGTTTAAGAAAGAGTAGATGCCTCAAAACTACCTGCAGCTAAACAATAACAAAACAGAGGTATTATCAGAGACGCTTTAGGGACTGTTCGTTATTTAATTAAGGGGCCACCGGAGGAGTTTTGTGGCTTCTAACCTAGAAAGACTTGACCCTCCCCTCGTCAGTAATAACTTTCCTATGACAGGAAAGTTATTACTTTATAGATACAGTATAGATGCCATTTGATCTTTACAGTACAGGAGTTAACCTCTGCATTCTCATCTTACACATCCCACTCCTCTGTTATGGTGGGGGGGCCATTTCAGTAGATTTACTCACTAACATTGTTATGGTGGGGGGGCCATTTCAGTAGATTTACTCACTAACATTGTTATGGTGGGGGGGCCATTTCAGTAGATTTACTCACTAACATTGTTGTGGAAACGCAATAAGCATGGAAACTATATGCACACTTCCTGCATTACTTCAAATACTAAGTTACTCATCTAGTAAACTAGTATTCACCTGAAATAAAACAATAAAACATTGAGACCATTCAGCAAAGGACACTGGGAAATAACAATTCAATACTGGTTGCTATGGACTTGTCACTAGGCTTCATCATTGTATATTTTAGCACCGAGGTAAAGGTGCCGAAGCTGAACATTATATTCCAAAACACATATGTTTATTTTTAAAGCAGATTTTAAATTACATTGTAACAATTTAACAATTCGCCCTTATGAAATCCACGGCTGTCTTGGAACGCAACAGACGGTGGCGGAATGCCCCAACACTTAAATTCAACTAAAATGTAACGGTGAACAATCAGTGTTGGACCTACAGTCTGTTGAGATGCCTCTCTAAACTCACCATAAAACGTAAAAAAAGATCCGTATTTTGCCGTAATCCAATGACACGGAAAAAAACGTAATCCACAGCGATGAGTAGATCCACAAACAGAGTCACGGTGTATCCAGCGTCACATTCACCAGCCAGCTCCAAACAGGTGAACGAGGCCTCTCCACTTCGCCGTTTAAACAAAGTGGAATAAACGTAGTCCAAATCGACACAAAATGCGCAATCAAGCTGACATCAAATGTACATACATGGCATTTAGGAAACCTGGACGGCAAGATGTCCAGACTAGTGCAACAGTAACTTTTGTTTTTTGCGTCCTCCTGCTCCCATCGTCAGCCAGGTAATATTTTTCTTACTAAAGCAGTATATGAAATCAGATTATTACCTACCATCGTTTAGTTCTTTTGTGTTATTTAAGATATTTATAAAATATCTGGTCATGCTAGACGTAATTATTCCACTAATTTTTTAAACAATGCAATTACCCATTGCCCCCCCCAGCAAACTCCGCATATGGGGTCAGACCCATCTGCTAGGGGGCCGAGACTGAGAGCTACATGGATAAATATGCACCAAACAAGCCACTTTGAAATGTTGCTCTTTTCATGAATAACACTTTTCCCAACCACTTGAGAAAACTACAGATTTTACAGAAAAAAATCATAGGGGCATTAACGTGGTCTGAGCCCAATACCCCCACTCGTCCTCTATTTCGTTGCCTGAGTTTATTAAGGCTTACCGAAATAATGTCTTTCATAATGCCTGCATGATATTCCAGGTTATTCATAGGTTAAACTACCTTTTGTGTGAGCTTATTCCAATCAGTCATGCCGTGCACACTTATGGCACAAGGAAAAATTACCTAATCACTGGCAAAAAATGATGGTTAAAGTGTACGAGCTTGAGGAAAACTTGAAAGTGTCGTATTCTGTCTCCATCTTCAAGAAAAGTCTCAAGGAAAAATTGCTCATAACATACGATTATTGATTCTTTTTTAAGTGCTATAGTTTGTGCTGGGATCATCTGTCTGTAGTATTTGTCTATGTTAGTCTAAGTATGTCTAAGTCTGGTCTAAATATCTGTATTTTGTTGTATTCTGTATTGCTTATTTTTGTGTCTATTTTTGAGTTTTGGTTTGTATATTATCTGTTGTTGTTTATTGTTATCGGGCCCCCTCCGAAAAGCTTTTAGGAGCTTATTTGGGGTTCCCCATTTCACGCAGCTTATATATGATCATTGTACCTTCTGAAATTGTGTTTAATGATACATTGATGACGTGTGAAATAAACGTGTAACGTAACGGGAGAAGTGAACATGAACACAGATTGTGTTCTTTAGCCACATAGGCACCAAAGTAGATATTGGACCCATTCTTCACAATCCACATATCTCCTGAACATTCTGACAGTAAAATGACATCAGCTTTGTTTGAGACCTGTTTCTGTCTCAGGACCAAACTCTTGCGAGATCTGACAACACAGATAAGCTAACATCATCTAACATTCACAAACGCCCTAACAAAACTAATGTTCGTAATGCTAAAGATAGCTTTTAGTTGTATACATTTTGAATGTTAGCAACAGAAAATATTTATAAATAATATAATCTTTTCATTCAGCCACACAACGTTCACTACACTTTAAAACAATGCCACGCCCATTTAGGAGACAGGAAGTGTTTACTGTTTCATACCATCAGCACAGCTCTTTAGTAATGGAGAATCTTTGGTATTACTAATAGGTCTACACTGTGCAACTAAAGTGGTCAATCACTAGCTGAGTTCCTTAGCACCCTATGCCACACACGCCACTAAAATGCTGGCTACAAGACCTATGGCAAAGTGCAGTTCAGAATCTTAAAGAACATTGTTCAACTGACAAAATGGACATTTTCCACTGTGAAGAGGGCAGAAAAGACCCCAGTCTGTCAGTGTGATAGGTTAAATGTCAGTGTATAAAGAGAAAAGCAAAGGTGTGGCCTAAAGTCCGAACTCTGTGATTATCCACGAGTGGACGCAAAAGGGCATCTGGCTAGAGCCCTGTCAAAAACAAACAGGTCAATGTTGTTCACTTTGACATTTCTGAAAGGATTAGACACATTAGGTTCTATCTAAAGGTTATACAATTCAGACACTGCTCAAGGGCTCTGCTGAAAGGAAAACATTATCTGAAAATAGATGCCCTCTCCACTTTAAATAATTAAATTCAACACAACAATATTAGACAAGTTCTTGCTTCTCACCAAACTTCAACTTTAGTACAGTTCATTAGTCATCACAATTTCAACCCGCATGTCCTGTAGATTAACAAGAATGCCACATCTATGAGACAGCAGTGACAAATGAAAGTATAAATGACTTAATAAATGTCTGATCCCTGTCTTTGCATTTTTTTGTTGAGTCACTAAATGCATCTTTCCTACTGTGTTCTGATCCTAAACAATATATCCTCCTGTCTCGGTGAGATTTCACCTCCATTATTCATTCACAATCACCCATGCTCTGTTGGTAGACTTTTTCCTTTTTTTGTATTACATCTGTCTCTGAGAGACCCAGAGTCAAAGTCAGCATAGGGCCAGATATCAAGAAGGCAAATTATCAGCTGCCATGATCTCTCCTAGGGCATTATAAATATGGCATTTATCACAGAAGCGATCCACAAACCTCACTTTAATATATTCTCATTTGACAGCAGGCAAAGTGATAAATCTCTCCTTGGACCGTTTAAGACGAGGTAACTACAACTTGGAGAAGCAACAACCAGAAATGAATAATTCATACAGTGAAAAAATGGTGCACCAATTACCCAGCACATTTACAGCACAGTTGTATTCTGTCTTGCTTGCAGTTAAACATGGCTTTGATTGGGGAGATGGATTTGAGATCAAAGTAAGTTTTCACAAGATGGAGATACTGCGTCGTCATGGATTTTATTTCCTACATTTATTCTTTACAGCGTTTGTTACACACTGTGGTGTTTTTCAGTAAAACAATACACTGCACATTTCACAGGCAGGTTGTGGTGTATTTAACATATAGAAGAAGCACCAGATTAGCATCCAGTTACCAGCCAGTGCAGTGACGCTGATATTCTTTGTACAGTCTGTGTGTGTGTGTGTGTGTGTGTGTGTGTGTGTGTGTGTGTGTGTGTGTGTGTTTGATGTGTGTGGGTTTGTGTGTCATCATGGCAAAATATGTTCCTGGAGACACCTACTAGACACCTACCTTACCAGGTGTTTATGCCTGCGGCCAGATTTTGTCACCGCAATAGCATCGCTACTGTGCATCATTCAGTCACAACACTTTATAAGTGTTTACTTGAGGTAAAAATGAAGGGGCAGGTTCGAAAATGGGTGTGGTCCGAGCAAGGACTAGGAAGTAGGGAAGCCACTTTACACCCCTGGCCCCATTTGGCGCCGGGGCTGGTGCGATCCCTCTTTACAAGATGGTTTCAAGTTTCTTTCTAAGATTAATAAGACAAGGAGGGTACTTGTTACTTAAAGTGCTCATATTATGCTCATTTTCAGGTTCATAATTGTATTTAGAGGTTGTACCAGAATATGTTTTTGTGGTTTAATTAAAAAAAACCACCATATTTTTGTTGTACTGCACATTGCTGCAGCTCCTCTTTTCACCCTGTGTGTTGAGCTCTCAGTTTTCGCTACAGAGTGAGACATCACACTTCTGTTCCATCTTTGTTGGGAGTCACACATGCTCAGTAGCTAGGTAAGGACTACTAGCCAGTCAGAAGCAGAGTATGAGGGTGTGCCCTGACAGTACCTAGGTAAGGACTACTAGCCAGTCAGAAGCAGAGTATGAGGGCGTGTCCTGACAGTACCTAGGTAAGGACTACTAGCCAGTCAGAAGCAGAGTATGAGGGCGAGTCCTGACAGTACCTAGGTAAGGACTACTAGCCAGTCAGAAGCAGAGTATGAGGGCGTGCCACGCTAGCAGCTAGGCGAGCATTATTCAATTCAATTTTATTTATAGTATGAAATCATAACGAGAGTTATCTCAGGACACTTTACAGATAGAGTAGGTCTAGACCACACTCTATAATTTACAAAGACCCAACAATTCCAGTAATTCCCCCAAGAGCAAGCATTTAGTGTGACAGTGGTGAGGAAAAACTCCCTTTTAGGAAGAAACCTGGGACAGACTCAGGCTCTTGGTAGGCGGTGTCTGACAGTGCCAGTTGGGGGTGTGATGAATAGTGGCAATAATACAGTAAAGATAATGGAACAGTGACTAGAAATAGTAGTTGTAGTAGTTCATGGCATAGCAGGGCACTGCAGGGTGTTACAGGACGTAGCAGGGCACAGCAAAACATAGCAGGACGTAGCAGGACGTAGCAGGGCACTACAGAGCGTAGAGCGGTGTAACGGGGCATAGCAGGGCGTCACAGGACGTAGCAGGGCACTGCATAGCATAGCAGGGCACTGCAGACCGTAGCAGGGTGTAACAGGGCATAGCAGGGCGCGCAGCAGGACCACGGCGACAGCTACAACCAGGTGCCACCCTAATTCAAGGAAACATGGGCTGGGCGAAAAAAAAAAACATAAGGACTCCGGGAAATAAGCTCCCCAGTGCTAGGTTAGTAACAAGCATTTCTGGGACATGGATGTTTTTGTGTTAAAATGTACATTTCACGCTAAATCCTGACTAACCGTTACCTGACCACCCCTATTTCTGACTTGACTAACCATCCTTTGCATATAAATCTCCATGATTCATTCATCTGTAATTTGTATTTGGTGGTATGGCTCTGTTCTGGGACCTCCCTGCACTTCCACGTGAATATGTGGAAAGCATGTGGCAGGGAGAGCACACCTCCCTGCCCTTCCATGTGCCTAACAGTGCAGATACACCTGGCCGTGCGACGCTTCTGTCGTGCCGCGCTCCACTCTATTACTACGGGTGACGTCAAGCGACTTTAACGCGCTCTCAAAGCATCCTGGGAAGGCGGCACTGCATTTGAAAAAATGCTGCGCGTCAAAAAAGCTGGCCGATGCCCATCTTTATGCAAATGAATCTGTTGAACGCGACGCGACTATCCAGTAGAAGTAGATGAAAATCTTTCAAACTGACCTTTGTTAATCTGAAATGAAGACAGATTCAGCAACTGCACGGCCTATTTCTCGCTTAAAATGTTTTCAGAAACACGTTTCGGTGAACTATTTTCGTAAAATATGAGATCGCATTCTCAACGAGCCACCATGATGGTCATTTTGAAATTCAGGGGTAGCGAGACCCACGTGACGCGTAAAGGACGTGGAGCATCAACCATGGATGTATTACGTCGCGACACCACGCTTCAGTCGTGTTGCCAAAGTGGATCTGCACTGTTAAGCGGGGAGAGCAGCAGTGCAGGATCCACAGGATACAGGACAGAGCAGCATCAATTACTTATTTAACCTTTATAGGCTGTTGAGAACAGATTCTCATTTGCAACAGCGACCTGGCCAAGAATAAAGCATAAATGTGCAAGACAACATACAGTTTTACATTCAATACAGTACAAAAATACAAAATACAATAGGACAATATTTACAAAATATTTACACAGGACAAGACAAAACACACGTCTGCACGGTTATGCCATCTTGGATTAATTCATTCACTGATTAAGTCAGACAACATGAATTTAAAAGGAGGAGCTGGGAATCCTACTCCCAGCCTCAGTCCATTAACACAGTAAACACATTAATGAAGTAAACAACGTCCACAGCCTCTAAAATAGTTCAATGTATAACCGAGGGTTTCTTATATCGTCTAGACTCAGGTTTGGCCTTAAAATAAAGACACAGGCTTTCAATGCCGGAACCAAGACGGCACTGCACGTCTCACTTTATTCCACCCCATTACAGTCAACCGTCAGAAAATTCAACACTTTATTCACTTCCGTTTTTCCCGTCACAATAAAAGCTCTATGTTTAGGTTGGCATTGCGGGTTGGGCGTATGGCTCGGCTTGGGTCGCTTTCTTTTGGCTGGGTTTTCCGCTTTTTCTGTTCGCAAGTTCCATTTTCACTTTCTCACAACCTACTGCATTGAACAGTCCACCTATGTAAACAACTTCCCGTAATCAACAGTGCCGTTAATAGCGTCGACCAGCGTAGCGCACGCAGTGCAAGCGTAGGGTTCAGTTCGGTGGAAAATGTTTTTAAGGTTCGACCGAAACCGAACCACGTCAAAACGCCCAATATTCGGCTGAATCCGAGCCCGAACCCTGGATTCGGTGCATCCCTAGTTGCAAGCGCTAGCAGAGATGCAGCAAGGTAGGCTGGCAAAAGCTGTTCAAATAGAACACGCTATTTGGAAATCCAATCAAAAGAGAGAATCAGCTGAGCCATCAGCTGGTGTGCTGGCTTAGGAACTGTCAGCTATGAGCTGAGATAATAGCTAGCTTGACTCTGTGACCTGCCAGAACTTACGCTATGCTTCATTTCAGTCGGGACCACTTTGTCAAAATAGATTCATTCATCCACAATTAGTATTTGGCGGTATGGCTCTGTTCTGGGGCCTCCCCTCACTTCTACGTGCATACGTGGAAAGCATGAGGAAGGGAGAGCACACCTCCCTGCCCTTCTATGTGCATGTATGGAAAGCCTTAAGCGTCTGCATAGAGTCTGGTAAGAATGCCCCCTGGGTGCCTCCCTAGGGAGGTGTTCCAGGCACGTCCAGCTGGGAGGAGGCCTTGGGGAGACCCAGGACTAGGTGGAGGGATTATATCTCCAACCTGGCCTGGGAATGCCTCGGGATCCCCCAGTCGGAGCTGGTTCGGGAAAGGGAAGTTTGGGGTCCCCTGCTGGAGCTGCTACCCCCGCGACCCGATACCGGATAAGCGGACGAAGATGGATGGATGGATGGATGTCTGGGCTGCTTTACATGCGTTCCACCAATGTTCCAATGATAGATCCTCCTGTAGATCTGTTTTCCATGCATTAAATTTAGCCTCAGAAGAATCAGGAGAGAAGTCTTTCAGTAAGTCATAAAATTCAGAGATGATGCCCTTTCCAAAAGGATTTTCTGTAAAGATTTTCTCCAGTATTTTTAGTGGGGGGCAAAACATATAATAGGTTTGGTTCGATTTGATAAAATTCCTTAGCTGAAGGTATTTAAAAAAATGTTTGCGAGGGATGTTATATTTTCTAATTAACTCCTCAAAGGTGAAAATATTCCCATCATTACCATAAATATCTTTTACTTGTTTTACCCCTCTATCTGCCCACAATTTGAAACCTGCATCGGCTCTCCCTGGACTGAAGAAGTTGTTGCCCCAGATTGGGCTGAAGTATGAGAGGGAGGGGAGGTCTTTTAAGTATTTCCTAACTTCTTGCCAGACTCCAATCATGTTTTTAACTATAGGATTAGAACACAATATTTTGAGTTTTTTTAGGTTCATCTGAGTATAGATAAGTGGGGAATGGGAGACTTTGGGAGTATGATTCAATATACTTCCATGTCAAGGGTCCGTCTGTGGTGAAGTAAAACATAAATATTCTTAGCTGTACTGCCCAAAATTACCACAGCAAATGAGGGTATTGTAACCCCCCTCAGTCGTAAGGTAGATATAAAAGACACAGACGAAGCCTAGGAAGTTTATTATTCCATATAAAATTATTGAAAAGATTTTTCATTCTGGGGAAGAAGTCTGAAGGAGGCGGCAGGGGGATATTCTGAAATAAATATAAAAGTTTGGGGAGAATGTTCATTTTAAGTATATTCATTCTACCAATCAGAGAGATAGGAAGACCGGACCATCCCGCGATTGATTTGGATATAGATGCCACCATTGGGCTGTAGTTAGCTTTCACGTTTCACAAGTTTTGGATTGCTGTTTTTTACCACCAACCAAAATACACAATATTGATTCATGATAACAATCATCAATATTGGAGTTAACAAATAGTGAGTGAAGGCAGCACTGAAACTATAATCTCATGCTGGCCTTTAAACGTAAATTAAAACAAGCATTGCTCTAGAATAGTTATGAATTATTGGAGTGCAAATCCAACTAAATTGACTGAACTCATATTTGTAGATGCAGAGTAGTTTTTTGTTTGGATGAATCATTACAGTGTATATTCGATTAATAAATTAACAATTTTTTTCCAGGCCAGTAAAAATAAACAAGGGGCCCAGTAAAACCCTGATCTACTGGCCTGGGGGGCCAGTGGGCTGTTCCCCCTGCACCTGTCAAAAGTTTCTCTTGGTCTGAGGATGAAGAAAGGGTAGACTATACTAAAGAGGGAGACACAAATCATAATGTGTAGGAGTTTAAAAAAGAGAAAGCATGTCGTTGGTTATAGGTGTTTTGTTAAATTAGGTATGGGTATGCTCCTACCTGATTGGGAAATAAGTGCATGAAGTTGTAGCAGGGTACTAAGATGCACTGTGGGATGTGGATGGCAGATCCTGCACAAAACAGGGCCCATGGGTTTGTTTAACTTGTATCACAACAGACGCAACAGAGCAGCTTGTTGAGGTAAACAGTCAAGGGTTCCACAGACCACTATTTTCTGTAGCCTATCAATGGTGTGTTGTATGACCCGTTCAAACTGCCACAAATGTGTGCTAACAGTCAAACAAAACTGGAAAATAGCTTTTAAATTTCAAGTTTTTACTTGCTCTACCGTTGAGTATCTATGAGCGCCTGAAGAATTTTTCATTTGTAAAGAGAGACTAACGTTCGACTGAAGTTCAGCTCAGTAGAGTTCTGCCAATCAAAACAAGCCTGATTTCTTCCTCCACAGCAGATTATAAGAAAGCCAAACAGAAGGCTACGAAGGCTGAGAAAACATCCAATCTTCGTACTGACAGTGACAACATGCTGGGCAAGTTTCACAGAATAAAGCAGTCAGTTTTGTTTGCAATGCTTTTTTTAAGACTGAAACTGATGGTAGAAAACTGAGACTGTGCGTTTTGAGGTCTCAATGGCAAAGTCTGCCAGCATTAGGGAGGCGGAGGCGCAGACGTTTGCAAACTAGCTAGTCTTTTGTCATACCCAAGTGGGCCTGGTTTCATTTAAAATGGGTCGTAAAATTATTTGACATTCTGAGCTTTTCCAAGCTTTTTATCCCCCAAGTCGCTCCGAGAACTTGACGCCATATTTACAGAAGACAGATCCTTTCTAGCCATGACCCTGCTCAGTGGACAACAGTAGAAGACTTTCAGGTGTCAAGGAGTGGAACATTCTGAAAATGAAAAAGGACATTGCTGAGAGATATGCATTGTGACAGAAGCGTCCACGAACAAACAGTGGCTTCAAAGTAGCTCAAAAAATGAGGGACACTTGAGATTTGATAAATGTCTTTGTTGCTTATGGAATTGTGGGCAAACAGAAACCAGGTGACCCAAACCTTAGTGCTCCAGACAGCAGAGATTAATCTCCTCAATTTAATATTTTTTTATTTTTTATTTACCTGACACTGAGGAGACAGATTGTTGCTGAAATGACCTTATGGGTACTTTACAGGACATATAACAGCTCTAGTTATTAATCTCCTCTGAAACCCTCTAAACTTCCCAGTGGATGGCAGAGTTTCACTTGACACTTCTTGTCTTGCCAACGATTCTTGGCTTGGTAATTGATTGGTTTACAGAAAAGAATTTGCATTCTGCACCTCGTGGTAAGCACATTTGCAAATATTGTCATTGTTTACAAATATATCTCAGCACAGAAACAGTTGATGTGGTTTTGTCTTTCCAATTCTGTTATTGACAAAACTAACAAAGGAAAGTCATGAATATGTATGCCTTCTCACTTCTTGACTTGATTGAATTGGATGATTGCCCAGTCATTTTGTTCCAAAGTCATTTCCAATCATTTGCAGCACTGTTACAATACGTATTGTAAAACACTAAATGTGGATTCAACTGAGAACCCATAAAACTTTCAGACTCATTCAGTGTTTTTGTGACTGTATATCACAATCCTGAGACACTTTATTATTTATTTTATTATTCTGATAGTGCTGACACCCATTACCTGACTTTATATAAGGGGCAGCATGAAAAAGATTAGAGGGGCTGGTGTTTGTGTATGTTTCTGTTTTATTTTGGTAGTCTGTTTTTCTGTCTTGTCTTGTTTTACTTCCTGCCTTGTGTTTTTGCATTTTTTAATTGGTTAACCAGAAGTTCACACAAATGTTTAACAGAGACCAAATTAGTGTTTAAATTAAATTGGGGAAGACATTAGTCACACTACTGTCTGTGTAATAAACATTTTAAAGCTCATCATGGCTTATGATATTTTTTGTGTGGAATAATTTGTATTCATACATGTAATCCAACAGCCCTTTCAACATGACCTTGAACTAAACAATAATAGTTAGCATTAAATGACTCCTGTATTGCTCCTTATTTTCACGGAGGCCTGCAGTACACGGCGGGACCCCGGTCTATCCCACTAGAGCCGTTAGGTGCGCATCAGTCGGATAACGTCTTAGCCTGCTCCGCTCTGTGCAGCCCCGAATCCCCTGATGATCCAACATAAACAAGCAGAACACAAGGATACAATCGTGGCAGATGATTGATCAAGGTGATTGATCATCAGTTTGAGTCTTTCCACAGCCCGAGACATTTTCCTGTCAGGGTATAATTAAACAAACGCAACCTTATTTCTACTAGCTAACCCTACTAGCATCATACACACAGTACTCAGCTGACTAGCTAACACCATCAGGTTCAGCAGATAAAACCTAATTAAACCTAAATAAAAGCTGTCCTTAAAGGGGTGATTCAGAATTTTGGACATAGGACCAGAGTTCGCTGGTGCTAGGCTAGTGTAAGTCAACACTAACTGCTAGCCTGTCACTAAAAACAGTCTTACCCACTCCACAGTACACTAGAGGTAAATAAATTATAACGCCAGACTATCAATGTAAATGTCTGTTGATAAAATAATGTTAGAAATAAAACTACCCTTGCATCGCATTGCAATAGTTATACTTTGTTCCCTGTAGTTGGTAGCATAGGCTACAGCAGCAACGGAGTGATATTACCTAGGCTACCGAGGCAGCCGGTTTCCATGACAATCACCATCACGCAAGTTTATTTACCTGCTGCTACAATTTGCATGTAAACTGTCCGAGCTTACATGACTCTTCTGTCAGCAATTACCTAAAGTTAGCGGTTAGCCCAACCAGGTATCTACCAAAAGTGTAGCTATACCGTTAGCTAACGTTGTCACTCTTCACAATGCATTGAACTGTAACGTTATCTTCACTAACGTTGTCAGTCTCAATCTATCAGTAGCAGCTAGACTAACGTTATGAAAGGGGCTAGCTTTATTAGCTGGAGTAGCCTAGCAAAAGTTATTACCTGTTCATCAGTAGCTGTTGGTGCATCTGGAAAGACGGATGGAACCGCATTCGTGGTCAGTGACTTGTGGTCCTTTAGATTGCGGGGGTTTTCAAAGTCGTCTGGTCTAAAATGATCACTACAAATTCACAACTTGAGTAGAGTCTCGACCGGTGTCTTGATGTCCAAGCCAGCAGCAAGAAGCCACAGTTGGTTCCTTTCTGGATCTCCCAATGGAAATTTGTGGAAACTTTGTGGTGCCCATCTGTTTGATTTATTTTTACAATTTCTAAATGCACACTGAAACACCATGTTGCCTAGTCCTTAGTTTCCAATCCAATGCTTCAATACCAATGTAGGCTACTAAGTGTCCCAACTGTAGTGTGCTTCTGTGTTTACTTTTTGGCGCAGTACTCCTAACCAGAGCAAAGAAAAATTCTGCCGCTGCTGAGAAACTAGTCCCTCAAAATGTAATGCGATCATTGAAATGCAAGGGTAGTTTTATTTCTAACATTATTCTATCAACAGACATTTACATTGATAGTCTGGCGTTATAATTTATTTGCCTCGGGTGTACTGTGGAGTGGGTAAGACTGTTTTTAGTGACAGGCTAGCAGATACTGTTGACTTGCGCTAGCCTAGCACCAGCAAACTCTGCAATTGGAAGGACTGGATGAAAAGTGTTGAAAACGGTCTCCACTGATAGATAACACACTGGCTAACTTGGAAATGAGGTCCTATGTCCAACATTCTGAACCATCCCTTTAATCAACCTTAATGATCCTAGTAATCCCACATCAATAACTAACTAAATAAAAGTTGTCAGAGATTCACTACTGAACTTCGTAATTGTTGGTGTAGCGATACCTTCACAGCTGACGAAGTCGAGCTAACAAACTAGCAAACGAGCTAACAAACTAGCAGGCAATCGTCTACCAAGATAAAAATATATATAATTACGCTGTGCACATACAAATAAAGATCAGTATATGCATCATAAAGGGCCTCTGATAAAATATAGACAGTTGACAATTCAAAAGAGGTAGCTATTTAATCAACTTACAGGGTTCCCGTGGGTCCTTAAAAAGTCTTAAAATGTCTTAAATTAAAATCTGGGTAATTAAAGTCTTAAATTGTCTTAAATTTACCGTAAAGTTGCTGTAGGTATTACATTTTCAGCCGGTGCGCTTAATGACAATGGGAAAGCACAGTGGCCCACCGTAAAACATCTAATAGTTGATTAATTTAGTATGGTGTGAAATGAGAGTCTCCGCGATTAATAGCTGTTTTACGGTACGTCGGCTACAGACGCTGACGTCGGGCTGCGTGCCGCCATTACGCGGTTGTCGAGGTGAGGTTCAACATGCAAAAAACATGAGGAAGTGCAAAATTAATAATTAATTATGATTTTCATCATAATTACACAACCTAATGTGGATTACTTGGCACATTGAATTGATCTTTTTCTTTTTTTCCAAATGTGCAGGAAGGTACAAAGGAGCTGAATCTGAACAACATGCTCTCACTGTCAATGGATGGGCCATTGAAATTTGGGCATATATTGTCACCTATGTGGATCAGGTCAAAGCCAAGAAGCTCCCCAATCCAAGGTCATTGTCATATGACACCATCGCAGAAGCCCGGATGGATCCCTTCATCTTGGCACGTTGCACTTCTTCATGAGTGTCTCAAGTTTTTTCAGCCATTTCTCATCATGTACCAGACAGATGCCCCGATGATTCCCTTCCTCGGCAGAGATTTGGCGGCTCTAATCATGGTAGGCCTAATGACTACTGAAAGTATATTAATGGTTTAATCATTCAATCACTGTCATTTACAGAGGATATGAACAATAAAACAAAGTACTGAGTTTTCAGCATGATGATGTTTGTAGAAAGTATTGTAAATTTTTGCAATTTTGATTATAATCATAATTATTATGTTTGTGCTGTTCTATTTTCAAAGCCTTCTCAGACGCTTCATAAAGCGAGATGTCCAGGTTGATGTTTCCCCAGTAAAGCTGGTCAAGCTTAATGTGACAGACCAAAAGCTTTGGGTCAGTCCAAAGCAAGTGGACATTGGCATGGGAGCCACAGCTGCCCTCAAGGTAATATTTATCTTAGATTACTTCATCAATGTGGTATATCAGCTGCAAAGTCACTTGACTAGTGAAGTATTTATGTTGAAAAATTAAGAGATCAGATTAATTGTTTTGACATCAAGCAGTTGACATATTAACTGGATCTGTCAAATGTTGTGTAAGTTACACATAGGGAGAGTTTATTTGATGTTTCAAGTGACATGTGACTTTTGTGCTTTTGTCAGGGAATGTCAGGCAGTCAGAGTGGCGGAAGTGAGCGTGATGTATTACTGTTCATGCAAGACAGCCAGACTGCTAAACATTCTATTGAAGTGCCCCCTGAAGTACCCCTCTGTCCGAAATATGATGTGCCTGTACCCCCAAAATATGCACAGAGAACCAGACATGTGCCTGCAAAAAATTAAGACCATCATCACGAAATTTGTGCAGGATAAGAATCTGTCAGGAGGAGTCACAGCGGGTAACATCTGTAGACATATCAGAAATGTGAACAATTCCTCCATCCATCTTTGTCTGCTTATTCGGTATCGGGTTGCGGGGGTAGCAGCTCCAGCAGGAACCCCAAACTTGCAGCCCTTCGGGCCCTTTGGTACCTTGCAACTGCATCCGGAATCCTCTGGGATAACATATCCTGAAAGACTCCTTCTTCAGTCGGACGACTTCCCTGACCACCGGTGTCCACCACGGTGTTCGAGGGTTACCGCCCCTTGAGGCACCTAAGACCCTAAGACCACAGCTCCTCACCGCAGCTTCAGCAATGGAAACTTTGAACATTGTCCACTTGGGTTCAATGCCCCCCAGCCTCCACAGGGATGCACGAAAAGCTCCGCCGGAGGTGTGAGTTGAAAGTCTGTCGGACAGGGGCCTCTTCCAGATGTTCCCGATTTACCCGCACTACCCGTTTGGGCTTACCAGGTCTGTCCAGAGTCTTCCCCCACCCCCTGACCCAACTCACCACCAGATGGTGATCGGTTGACAGCTCCGCCCCTCTCTTCACCGGAGTGTCCAAAAACATACGACCTCAGATCAGATGAAACGATTATAAAATCGATCATTGACCTTTGGCCTAGGGTGCTCTGGTACCAAGTACACTTAAGAACATCCCTATTTCGAACATGGTGTTCGTTATAGACAATCCATGACTAGCACAGAAGTCCAACAACAAACAACCACTCTGGTTTAGATCAGGGAGGCCGTACCTCCCAATCACGCCTCTCCATGTATCTCCATCATTGCCCCCCAGCAGAAGTATGGAGTCCCCCACTGGAGCCCCATACAGGACTCCATTCAAGGTCTCCAAGAATGCCGAATACTCCGAACTCCTGTTTGGTGCATATGCACAAACAACAGTCAGAGTTTTCCCCCCCACAACCCGCAGGCGAAGGGAGGCGACCCTCTCGTCCACCGGGGTAAACTCCAACGTAGCGATGCTCAGCAGGGGTCTTGTGAGTATCCCCACACCCGCTCTGCACCTCACACCCTGGGCAACTCCGGAGAAGAAAAGAGTCCCACCCCTATCCAGGAGTATGGTTCCAGAACCAAGACTGTGCGTAGAAGTAAGCCCCACCAGATCCAACTGGTAGCGCTCCACCTCCCGTACAAGTTCTGGCTCCTTCCCCCACAGAGAGGTGACATTTCACGTCCCCAGAGCCAGCCTCTGCTGCCCGGGTCTGGTCCGTCGAGGCCCCTGACCTTCACCGCCACCCATGTGGCAGCGCACCCTGTGAACAATTAGCCTAGTGTTTATCAAAGGGAGTCTTATTTTAGATGTCAAGTTATACTAGCTTATTTTGCAGTTCATTTTTTTAGTTGTATTTTATTTTATTGGAAATACAGCCTAGTATGAGTTATAATAAATTATAATAAATGTCTGTAGGCCTAATATATGTTCTTAGACATAATAATTGAAATATAGTTGGAAATATGAGGTGCTATATTACATATATGCTTGTCTTTATCTAAATGCAGGTGATAAGATTGCCCAACAATTTCAGAAATTCCTCTTCAGTGAGGCCAGAGGAGAGGAATTCATGGCCTTCAGTGCATTGGATGGAAAATCGCGACTTGACAGCTTCCTGCATAAGGCCATGAATGGATATGCAGAACTTTGGAGCTTTGTGGAAAAGCTGCTGCTTCTGTCCCATGGACAAGCTACTGTGGAGCGTGGGTTCTCCATAAACAACGAGGTGGAGATGTGCAATATGAACGAAGACACTATAGTTTCACAGAGACTAATCTGCGACTATGTGAGGATGTGTGGTGGAGTGGTCAAAGTGCCACTAACTAAAGAGCTGCTAAATGAGTGTGCATCTGCATGCAACCGGTACATGATCTTCTTGGAAGATGAGAGGAAGAAAAAGGAAAAGACAAAACAGATGAACAAGAGAAAAGGGGTTGACGATGAGCATGAATATGCAATACTCAATATACATTCAATACATATAGCTATGCAAGAAAAGAAGAACAATCTCAACTGTGTGTGAAACTCTAGAAAAGGATGCAGATGGCCTTGCAGAGAAGGCTAAGAATACAGCAGGGACCAAGATGGCATAACTTATCACCAAATCCAATTCCATGAGAAAAAGATGCAAGGAAAAGAGAGGGGAGTTGGTGGACCTAGACCGTGAAATTGAGAAGAGAGCAGCAGAGCTACGCCACATGTCTTGAGGAGAATTTGGGATGTTACAAAACAATGGACCTCTCTATTCATTGGTTTCTCTTATTAAGAGTCATGTGATAACATTTGTGTTTTCAAACAGTTATGTACATTATTTGTCAACTTTTTGGCTTGGGACAGGCTGTTTTGAGGACTTTCATTATTGAGCTTATTTATGATGGAGACTGCTTTAAGTGTTGGAAGTATTATTATTCTGTCTCCCACTGAGCCATGATGGAGTCCGCTTTAAGTGTTATTATTTTCATTATTCTATATGGTTCCTTCATGCAATGCATTGTGTTGTTTAGTGTAATCCAAAGTATGTAAGTTATGTTGGCTCTGTTCTGCATCACAAAGGAACAAAATGAAAAAAAATGGACTGTGAGATTTGATTGTGTTTACATCTATATTGGCTGAACACTGTTGGAATTGTTACTTTTAGTTATTATACTGTCTCCTAATTTGAAAAAAAGGTCTCATGAAAAAGTATTTTTGCAGAGTTTACACATTGCACATAATTGATAACAAATGGAAAACTTTGAGTTTTGATTTCCATTGTAGGAGGCAATAAATGGAGTATTCCAAAGAAATTGTTATGACATTTTTGGGTCTTAAATGATATTTGTTGAGGTCTTAAAAAGGTCTTAAAAAGCATTAAATTGTACTTGTAAATGGTGCAAGAACCCTGACTTACCTCAGACGTTACTCGACAGCCAGCAATGGAAATGAATGATGTCCAACAAAGTAGAATGGATTGTTTGGAACTATGCGAGGCTGCATATCCCGGAAGTAGGCGGCAAAAAGCGTACAACAGAGTCCAATGGGAGTGTCGCCACTCTATCTTTCTCTATCACTCTGGACGCACCCTAGTGGCGGCAAATGTAATTTCCGTGTGAATTCCCTGCTACTTGAAAACAAAGAAGATGGCTGCTGCTGCTGCTGGTGAACAGCGGTCTTTGGAAGCGGCTTTGGCCGCGACTCTGGAAGACTTGGAGCACTGAAGTCATTCATAAAAACGTAAGATGTGTTTGGAGTTTTGCCGACCAGATACGGCAAAAGTTTAATCTCTGGTTGGCTATGAGTGGAGATGGAATTTGACAGACCACCGTTTATCCCGCCCCTCAGATTGAGCTCTGCCAATGGTGAGTTCCCAGGCTAACATCCCTGCACTGCAGAAGCATGAATAGAAGTGGCAGCAATGTAAGTTGTTTAACACATCTAAATGTAAATACTAGGAAATAAAAGCTGAAATCCTGAACTCCTGAAAGTCTCATATTCATCTTTTGATCTTAAACCCAAATGTCTTCAGTGAACAACAAAAACATTTCCAATACTTTTGGAGGGGACTGTAGTTTTTGTAATAAGTTTGGGTTTCTATAACAATTGTTCTTGTCCCTGCAATAGTTACCCTGAAATAATGCCGTTTGTAATGCTTGGAAAAAATGTCAGGATTTATGTTTAGTTTTATTTGTAACTTATGATGCTACTATGGTTTCTTGTCTCTTTTTTCTAAATAATGGTCTCTTGCTAGCCTGCTACAACCGGACAAGCTGTACAGGTATGTTCTGTAATTAGGTCCACACAATGGGCCCCACAATATAAGGTGCAAGAGGTTGACGCTGCTTAATAATGGCCTGTGCTCCGGAATATGTTCCTGCCATATTAGCAGCACCATCATAGGCCTGCCCTTTTAAACCAGAGACGAACAAATTCAGACCTTTGGGAGGTTCTCTCCTATTGTCACAAACACTTCATACATGCCAACAAATTCCTAATGAACTACCAGATCATGGTCAACGTATCTCAGACATATTGCTTCCTGCTCCTTTCCTGACACATCGTATCCATAATCACAGAAAACTTCAGCTGTAGAAGTGACCTGATGTTGTCTGCAATTTACCAAACTATTGAGTTGCCCAATAAAGTCAGGATCATGTTTTGAACTTGGGGGCATGTATAGTCAAGCCGGGAACGTAACCACTTTTTTAGATCAGGGTCATCCTCAGACTTGTATTTTAATATCTGGGTAAAGTTTCCCTTGATATCATCATATCCTCTGAGAGCTACTGTATACTCTGCCTCCCAACAACTGCACAGCACTAATTATTTTAACAGACAGGTTCTTGCCTGTCTCTTGCTATAATTCCTGTACATTAGACAGTTGCACATCCACTGATCTAGTCTCAGATTTGTGTTGTTATGGCAATTTTGTGTCATTCTGACCCAAAATAAAATGCAAACCTTTCACAGGCCTTTATCTAGTTTTTAAAACCAATGGAAATAAATGTGGCTTCTGTGTGTTTTGCAAGCTGTGATGTTTTCTTTTCATATGCTTCACAACAGTAAAAGCCCAATACGCCTTCAACACCTGGATAAAAATGAAGCGAAGGGTAGTCCTCATACCACTGTCCCTCTTTATTTGTCAATTCCTGAGACACAATGGTTTTACGACTTGGCTGGTGTGGTTTCAAAGTAGCCACAGAAGACATCAGCGCTGCTTTCCCCCAGCTCTTGCTATTGCAATACAGACAAAATAATCTGCAAAGAAATTTAGAGTAGAAATATTGGTAGCACTTTATAATAACTATCCCTAATTCATCATTTGTTAAGCATTAGTTAACTATTAGTTAATGGTTTGTTCATTATTATGTATTTATTGTTCATACATAATTTATCATTAGTAAAGCATTTGTTCACACAGTTCTAAATGGTTTGTTCATAGTAAATAAGCCTATTAGCTAATGGTTTGTTAATCATTATTAATTTATTGTTGTTACATAATTCATCATCAGTAAAGCATTTGTTCACATAGTTATAAATGGTTTGTTCATAATAAATAAGCCTATCTAAAAAAATATGTTTGTAAGTACATGATTTATACTTAACAAATAATGAAACAACCATTTATAAATTAAATCATTTTCCCATTATGAACCAGTTGCAAACTATTACTAAATGCTTTGTTCATCATTTGTAAAGCATTGCTCCTATGTTAATTCTCATAAATAAAGCATTTTTATACACACTCATAAATGGTTTGTTCATAGTAAATAAAGCTCTCAATAATTATGTTTATAAGTAGAAGTTTGACACTTAATAAACATTGCAAAAAACATTGGTAAATTAAATAATTTTCCATTCATTCTAATCAGTAAAGCATTTGTAAATACAGTTAGTAAATGGTTGGTCTATAGTAAGTAAGCTCATGTAAAATGTTTATCAGTTGATGTTTTTAATAATTCCTAAATGATGCATTAACCATTTGTAAATGAAGTCTTCTTACCATTATCAACTAGATACTCAGGAATGTATAAGGTCGTTTAAAACTAGGAAGTTAATGATTAACAGACTATCTACACCTACATTTGTTCATGCCTTAAATAAAATGTTATGATTTAGAAAAAGGCCTAAACTAATAGCTGGGGTTTTAACACATCTGTTACAAATACTTACCAGTAATGTAATCCATGATTAACTCATGAGTTACTGATGATTAGTTAAGTATATTGTGTGAGCCCATCTAAAGTGAGCACTTTCTATGTTTTACAAAGCATTTATAAATGAGGTGCAAAGGCTAACAGAACCTGGACACACACATGTATTGTTCTATTTGGACATGCCTTCAGAAATATGCCTATGGATAGTTAGTGTGTTAATGCATCTTTAACAAGCACTTACCAACACATCAGTTCATGATTAACTCATGAGTTACTACTCATTAATTGACTACATGGCGTGAGCCCATCTAAAGTGAGGACTTACTATGCTTTACAAAACATTTATAAATGAGTTGCAAAGGCTAGCAGACACAACAGAAACACAAGTAAAAACAGTATTTGTAAACCTTATTACGATGTAGTAAGAATGTACATTTATAAAGTAGCTCGTAGTAGTGTTATTTAGTTGATATCAGTGTGAATTTAGACCAGAACCAGAAGAAAACGAGATTGTTAAGAGCCAGAGAATTGAACATCAATAAAGAGACTAGGAAACCAGGATGAAGTTTAAGAAGTGTATTAATATACACAGAAACATGGCATACACATATACAGATAAAACACAGGTATGAAAAATAACAACTAAAATAATAAAGTGCGCACATAAACAGAAACCCTTTTCAGTTCTATGAGCTCAATTGTTCTTTGATGACAAGAGTTCAGAGATGTTCAACGTTGGGGCCCATATGAGTTTGGTTTCTGTTTGTCCTACCACCATGAAGAAGGAATCCAGGGCAACACGTCTAAGTTCAGAGTCTCGATCCTGTAGCTCGCCACCCAGCCAACTGAACTGGGAATCTCTAAACCCTGGAAGACTCTGGGATCTGAAGAGTCAATGTGATCCAATATCCCTCTCTGGACCAGACCTCCCCTGTGTAGCGCTTCTCAAATCTCCACCTCCTCCACCTGTAGATAAGGCAAAATCAGTTCTCTTAATTACTATTCAGTAATAAAATCAATTGCTTAGGCTACAATGAAAATAAAATGAGGTGATATTTCAGTTAACCCATATTGAAATATCTAAATCTCTATTCAGTTGTACAACCGTTCTTAAATTTCTTCTCTTAAGTATCAAAAGTATATAAATCCCTTTCAGGTATCAAAAGTACATTTATATTAATAGGTAACCTTTATATAAAAAATACATTTCTAATTCAAGTTGTATGGAACCTACCTTAGTAACATTAACACTATTCTTAATATAATTGCATAAATTGCATGTAAAAATCTCTCAAATTGTATTATTTTCCCTTAACTTAAGCTACAGTGTTGTAATCTAGAGGCATTAAGACATGCGTGCTTATTTATCCCTCCCTGCACCGGTAACAGTAGAAAGAATGCACTAAAAATTAGCCTCTTTAAAGTTACTTCTCCATAAACTCCCGTTAAACTCACAACTTGTACTAACATTCATTCAACAAAATACCCACAGCTAGCAATAGTGTTGAAAAGCAACATTACTTTCCATAACCAATAGATAGAATCATTAGCCTTTTCATAGGCAATACAGAGTACAGAATACACAGCACCTCAGCTAACCTGTTAGCTTTGCACTATTAGCACCGTTCTCTTAATACATCCATGATTAGCACCGATTAGCATGGATGCTAGCGAACTCAAGGCCTAGTGCTAAGGGATGACTCACCATTTTAATGGAATTCACTGCCTTTAACTCCGTGACGACAGTGGATTCAGGCACAGCTCTCTTTCGTTCTATTCACAACAAGGCATAGCCAGTATTAGATAGTATATAGTATGCGGAATTGATTTACTTCACTAAATGTCATTCTTTTTCTCTTACCGAGTGAATAACGGCCACCTACGTTCCGATGTAGCGCCAAAAGGGACGTGAGGAGACGTAAATCTAGCGCTCTAACGTAGCCTAGTTGATAGCTGATTGGTCAGCTCACGGACCCAAGTTCACCCATTGGCTTATTTACAAGCCCATCAAAGGTAAGTGAAAGTTAAATCATTTCCCACTATTTTCTCCCATAGATTTTACCAACTACTTTTGACCACGTTTTAATAACTTGGAAAACAAAAGGAATGTCTCAAAATAAAATAAAATAATATATGGGTGCCATTATTGTTAACTTTGATGGGCTTGTAAATAAGCCAATTTATAAATGCTTTGTAAAGCATAGCAAGTCCTCACTTTAGATGGGCTCACACCATGTAGTCAACTAATCAGTAGTAACTCATGAGTTAATCATGAATTGATGTGTTGGTAAGTGCTTGTTAAAGATGCATTAACACACTAACTAACCATAAGCATGTTTCTGAAGGCATGTCCAAATAGAACAATACATGTGTGTGTCCAGGTTCTATTAGCCTTTGCACCTCATTTATAAATACTTTGTAAAGCATAGAAAGTGCTCACTTTAGATGGGCTCACACAATATACTTAACTAATCATCAGTAACTCCTGAATTAGTCATGGATTACATTACTGGTAAGTATTTGTAACAGATGTGTTAACACCCCAGGTATTAGTTTAGGCCTTTTTCTAAATCATAACATTTTATTGAAGACAAGAACAAATGTAGGTGTAGATAGTCTGTTAATCATTAACTTAACCGTTTAAGGGTCTACCTTAAACGTTATGTCAAATGTTATGAAAGGGGGCGTGGCTTAAGCATAGGGGGCGGGCAAAACCATCACCAATAAAGAAGGAAGTCTCTGCTGAGTTCAATGATACCTCACACAAGGGTCTACCTTAAACGGTTCAAATGTTATGAAAGGGGGCGTGGCTTAAACATAGGGGGCGGCCAAAACATCACCAACGAAGAAGGAAGTCTCTGCTGAGTTCAATGATACCTCACACAAGGGTCAACCTTAAACGGTTCAAATGTATGAAAGGGGGCGTGGCTTAAGCATAGGGGCGGAGCAAATCATCACCAATGAAGAAGGAACTCTCTGCTGAGTTCAATAATACCTCACACAAGTGTCTACCTTAAACGGTTCAAATGTTATGAAAGGGGGCGTGGCTTAAGCGTAGGGGTCGGGCCAAACCATCACTAACAAAGATCGAAGTCTTTGCTGAGTTCAATGATACCTCACACAACGGTCAACCATAAACGGTTCAAATGTATGAAAGGGGGCGTGGCTTAAGCATAGGGGCGGAGCAAATCATCACCAATGAAGAAGGAACTCTCTGCTGAGTTCAATAATACCTCACAAGACTCTACTTTAAACGGGTCACCAGTTATGAAAGGGGGTGTGGCTTAAGCATAGAGGGTGGGCCAAACCATCACCAATGAAGAAGGAGCTATCTGCTGAGTTCAACGACACCTCACACAAGACTCTACCTTAAACGGTTAAAATGTTATGAAAGGGGGCGTGACCTGAGTAAGTGGGCGTGGTTTAAGTATAGGGGGCGGCTCAGTATCACATGTCGACCACACATAATTAGCAATACTCGGACAGCATTGGGGGGCAGGGGGGCGCATCTCTTTCTAGTGTTCTGATTGGTCGAGCGGTCAAGCTGGAAGTCTGGCGTGGGTTATGTTATAGCTACCCCCCAGTCTGCAGTTCCGTTTCGCCGCCCAAGTGCGTGATGACGTCATCATAGAGGCCGCAACTGTGTGACGTAGTTAATATTGGAGCTTATTTAGATCAAGGTGTTAAAAACGCAGTTGTTAGACCAATGGTTAATGGCTAAAAAGTTAGGGGTCCCCTATGACTGTCATACGGTCATAGGGGAGGGGTATGTAGGGGGTATGAACGGCTATGTCTCAGCATGTCTGTCCACTTTTTTACCTACTGTTTTTAGCTAGCTAGCTAGCTTGTCAGTTCGTTTTGTCCCTTCGATCATCTCAAACAGACCAACGGTGCATTTTTTTTTTTAACTCCTTTGGGGAAAAGCAAGAGGAAAAACGTCTTACAGTCATGTCTCCACACCTATTTGGATATCAAGCTGGATCATCTGTTGAAGAAGAAGGTACACTTGATACACGCTCTCCCAGTACATTTGAGTTGAGACCCAGTACATTTGAACTGAACCGTGCACCCACAAATGGATCATCTAGTACTGGAGAAGCTACTGCTATTACAGATAACCCATTTGCTGTGAAAGAAAAAAAGAGATCCCGTCCAGAGATCTTTATGCCAAGCATGGCAGAGTTGTGTACAGCTGATATGGAATATGTGGGTGACAATGGATATTGTTATTCCATTCGATACAGTGAGGGGTATGTAACATTAGCTGTGTACACTAGCATTGTTGCGGAGTTATCTATCAAAGTTAAAACAGAGTGTATGATCTCGGTGAAAGACTTGAACCTTTTTAGGGATGTTGTGTGTAAGGACCTGGACAACCCTGGATTTCCTGAGATAGTGTATGTGTCCCAATGGGATGGCTGCAAAGGGGGGGAAATCTACCGTGTGGAAGCAGACCGTTTCACAAGATCTGCTGAGGATTTTATTTTCCTAAGTGTATGCGCAGAAAAAGAGAAGGTTATTGCAGCCAGAGGTCATGAAGAATGGTTGTTAAAGCCATATCCTGTTTCTAACGCTGAATGCAAAAAGTGGTTTAAAAATGGCTTCTTTATACATTTTTGTGACTGGGAGACTTTGAAGAAGCAGTTTGATACTGTCAATTATATCATCAGAAGAGACCAAATAAGGAGCTCTTATGAGACCATAAGAAAAAAGTTGATTTTCGACGACGGCGGACAACACTCTCTGCCCCTGCCACGACCACTTTATAGACCTAAAATCGTCAGACACAAAGACTAGTAAAACGGTGGGTCTTTTTGTATGTGCTATTTAATTGCAAAATAGTTAAAAATGCTTTTTTTATTTTGTTATTGTGTATTACTGTGACTGTAATGTGTGGATTTTTTTCTTCTCCAGAATGTATGGAGTGGAACTGTTCATCACCCGGGACGCCTCCGAGCCAACACAGCTTGTTTGGTCCGCTGACTGCAACTCAATCCTCAATCAATCACTCTCGTCATCATCATCATCAACACATATAACCCCTGAACGCTTCCTGGCGCCGCCACAAATTTCCCCCCCTTTACCACTCTCTCTTTTGATCAGGTCATCGCTACCTTCCCCACACCCCTATGGACATCCGCTTTTCCCCAAATCCTCTGATGTCATACAACTGCCAGATGGCCGTGTTTCTTCAGACAATGTGGGGGATGATCAATTGGACGGAATGGTGTCAACATTGTTTATAGACAGTGTTAAAACAGCGTCTCTACATCTGCTTAACGTGGTACTTTACAACTATTGGGAGGAGTTGTAAGTAGGTAGGAGTTTGGGCAGTATACCAGAGGGGTTCTATGCAAGACATTTTGAACAACTTATGAAAAGACTGTTGACGGATAAATTTATCCCTGTCGTGCGGCGCTTTCTGGCGATGAAACAGCTCTGTGCTGATGGTGCAAGAATCCGTAGTGTAGCAGAAACCGTTTTGTATGAGTTGAAATCTGTGGAAGATCACAGTCACAGTCAAAATACGAGAAATGTATGATGCTATGATTGGTGAGGATGTCGTCAAAGTGGCTAAAATTCGAGAAATTGGAGACTACTGGAGAGATTTATATGAGAGAAAAAGTGTGTAGGTTAGAAAAACTGATGGATCTTGTTAGAAGCCAGTATAGCACACCCCCTTGGGATGAGTTGATGCAAATGTTGTTATCAATGCTAATAACTCGTGAGCGTGTTGTGGAGACATTTTGTACAGTCATAACTAACATCACACACAATTTCAAGATGCTGAAAGTATATCATATACTGGTTATGTACACGATGCTTATAGATGTGGTGAGTTTGTATGTGAAAGAAAAACATTGTAACGATGTCTTACATGATTTGCAAAAACTACATGTATTCATAATCAGTAAAACGGATGAATCCATTTTAGCCAAAACTCTGTAGTAGAGGGGGTTTTGCTGTCCACATAACTGTCATGTGCGTGTTGTAGAATAAAAAAGGTTGGCATAAATCTAATGTGCTCACTTGTGTCCTAGATGAATCATGGAGAGGGTTAGCCGAAAAATATATTATGACCCCGCACACCCTGGAGGGTTAGGTGGGGTGCATAAGCTTCACAATGTAGTGAAAGAATGTACGGGGTTGGCTACACCAATACCTACGGTTAAAAAGTTTCTGTTGCGTCAGGATACGTATACTCTACACGCTCCGGCGTTGAGACATTTCCCCAGGAACAGAGTGTTAGTTAATAGTATCGATAAACAATTTCAGGCCGATCTGGTCGATATGTCGGTTATGTGGAAAACGATAACGTTCGGTATATATTAACCTGTACTGATGTGTTTTCTAAGTATGCATGGGCCAGATGTCTTAAAGACAAATCTGGCCCCAACGTCACAAGTGCCTTTAAAGAGATACTGTGTCAAGGGCGGGTGCCTATGAAACTTCAAATAGACGAGGGAAAAGAGTTCTATAATAAGGTTTTTCAAAGATTGATGACTCAATATAAAATACATCATTTCTCTACATCAAACGAGACAAAGGCAAGTGTAGTGGAGCGTTTCAATCGATCTTTTAAGACGCGTATGTGGAGATATTTAACAGCTGTTAACTGTTATATTGATGTTGTGCAAGATCTGGTGAGTGCTTACAACGATTCACACCATAGGTCAATAAAAATGGCACTGTCTGCAGTGAATAAAGACAATGAGAAAACAGTCTTTAAAAATCTATACAAACAGAAACACCCCGGAATGGTTGCTTTTAAATTTCAGCAGGGCGATACCGTCAAATCATAGGGGTGTATTTAGGAAAGGTTATCAGCAAAGTTTTACAGATTAATTGTTTACAGTAGCTAAATGTGTTGGAAGGACACCCCCTGTTTATATACTAAAACACACTGGCAGAGAGTCATTGACTGGAACATTTTATGAGGCAGAGTTACAACCCGTAACTGTAGACAAAAACAAATTGTTTAAAATAGAGAAAATAATTGATAGCAAGAAAGTAGGTCGTAACAATTTTTCCTGGTGAAATGGTTAGGGTGGCCTGATAAATTCAATTCATGGGTCGCTGAAAAAGACATAGTTGATGTGAGATAAAGCTAGCATGACAAACACTTAAACTAGTCATTCTGATTCGGTAATGACAGGCGTAGGTACAATGAATAAGAATGGGTTTTTTGTTACGCTCCAAACAATAAGATATGGCAGTTCAGAACAAAATTGGCAAAACCGTTAATATTCCAGCAGCCCTACGAGGTAGGCCTCATAGAGATACAGTACCCCAGGATATGGAATCATTTTACCACAGATGATGCTGAGGTTGAAATTTTTGACACGAAAACTAAACATACATATCGAATAGAACTAGCGGTCGGTTGTTATAATTCAGTGGCTAGCATTGTTAAAGAGTATAATATGAGATGCATGTCTAGTATAGGGACAGCTGACATAACCATGAGCTACAACAATATTACAATATTATGTATTAACAGGATTTACTTTACCGGCGGTGCGGGGTATCATTTAGCATTTACAGGCCGTGTGGCCGAGATTCTTGGCTTCATTCCAGACACTGTGTTCGAAATAGATTCCAACCCACGTGTTAAATGTGTAGCCCCTAGACCTGCAGACATCCATGCGGGACGCTATATTTATTTATAGCGACATAGTGGACTACCAGTTAGTAGGGGATAGCCATGTCCCACTACTCCGGTGTATAAATATCTCTGATGAGAGCCGACGCATCCCCACTCTGAGTTACGATACGCCTCATTACACATCGCTGGCACGCTCAACTATTACGGACATTCAAATAGATTTACGCGACGATCAGAACAAACACATTCCATTCTTATACGGAAAAGTCATTGTCAAACTGACGTTTCGACCACATTTTCAAAGAGGACAGTATTGTCGCAAATATTATCAGATGGTGGAATCAACAGGGCGTCATTTAAAGGACAGATCATTAGCCATAACACGATCAGAGTTCGGTGATGGTTACACATTGTTCTGTTTCAATCTGGAACCCGATGGTGGCAGGGGAGGAAATGTATCACTGATTAAGACAGGCAAAGTGAGATTGGAAGCACGTTTCCGGAACCCACTCCCACGGACGGTGACCCTGATCTGTTATTCTGTTTTTGATTCTGTAATCTAATGTAATTCTGTAATGTAGAATATCTAACCGTCGACAAGTCCTATTGGATCATTACTAGTATGAATACAATAGAGCTTACCAGTGTGCTTAAAAAAAGAATGAATGAGGAAATAAATTTCTTAGGCGTCATGCCCTGTGATCAACTGCCAAAACCCATCATTCGTAAACTACCCGCAATGTTAGTGGTAAACATGGACACAAGTGATAAACTGGGTCAACATTGGCTGGCTATATACCTTACGAAAACAAACATGGTTTGTTCTTTGATAGCTTTGGACACAGACCGACTGTTTTTCTGCCAGAAATCAGCCATTTCCTCTTAAAAAATTGTGTGGAGATATACCACTCTGGGGTACAGGTGCAAAATAACTATTTGACAACCTGTGGACAGCATTGTGTGTTCTTTTTATGTAATATACAGAAAAAAAAAAGTCTTATACAAAACTGTTGAACATGTATGGTACTAATCTTGTCTGTAATGATACCATGGTCAGTCATTTTGTTAACAAACTACATCCCAATGTGTGCCACGATTAGAAGTTTTAAATGTGTGCAATGTGCATGTGGAACATATAGGTAAAAAGTGTTATGTAATAGTGCTTGTTTAGCTAATAAAAACACGTGAAAAATAATTGTCTTACCAATTTCTGTAATAGTTTTTATTCAAACATTTGAAAAAGAGAGCTATACATGGAAAACAATTAGACACAATAGGGAAAATACACGATTAGTTTTGAAAAAACTAATAGAGAAATACAGTCAATATTATCACAGTTTTACATTCAATAATGTCTTTTTAGGTTTTCACAGTAGGGAAAAACATTTCCTTGTGTCATAGCCACAGTCAATAGGAAAATAATGTAAAAATTTGTATTAAAAAATAAAAACAATCAATATGTAAAATAGAAAATAGGCAAATATAATCATTAAAGGTCTTTGGCAACTTGATGATAAAAACTAACCGTCTTTTTAGGTTTTCACAGTAGGAAAAAACATTTTCTTGTGTCACAACCACAGTCAATAGGTAAATAATGTAAAGATAGTATTAAAAATAAAAAAACAACCAATATGTAAAAATAGAAAATAGGCAATTACAATCATTAAATGTCTTTGGCAACTTGACGATAAAAACTAACCATCTTTTAGGTTTTCACAGTAGGAAAAAACATTTTCTTTTATCACAGCACAGTCAATAGGAAAATAATGTAAAAATTAGTATTAAAAAATAAAAAACTAACAATATGTAAAAATAGAAAATAGGCAAATACAATCATTAAATGTCTTTGCCAACTTTGGCCCACGGGGTCCTGATCATGGGTGAAGCCATACGTACTGATCTAGGGGTGAGTTGTGAGCTTGTACCTGTCAATGAAAGCTGTCTAAGGGGTGTGATGTCTATTAGCAGCCACAGGGGTCCCTGTTTTAAATCCAGCAATAGCACGACGTACAGCTGTGTTTGGAATTATGGATAAAGGTATGTTTAAGTGAGCTAACGTCTTTAAAAAGACATTCCATCCGGCAGGTCTTGAATGATCTGAAACATTATTATGTGTTGTTACGCTTTTCAGTAGATCATACAGATGACTGCCTGTCACAGTCTTATCTTCAACAACGATTTCCCCATTATTTGACCACGCGATCTTATCATTAGAGGTGATTTTGTATTCAGCGTTGCGTTTATTCCTGGGGGGCATATGTGCCAATACTTCTGATCTTATCATATCGTCTTCTACGATTGCACTTGTGACTCATCATTTGATGCTTCAGCCTTTGATGCATCGCTGGGTAGGGATAATGTAATTACATTTTTCTCACATTCGCCCTGTTTTACCAGGGCTAGATACTTCTGCAAAACACTTGAATATTTTTTGGCTTTTTCATATACGTCAATGTCAGACTGACTCAATATATCACTCATGGCTCGGTCCAATTCATTTTGGACAGACTGCTGCAAAGAGGCGTTTTGTGTGTCTGAGGATTGATGCTGTTGTAATGCTGCTAATTGTTGCTGAGGCACCAGAAACATTTTCTGCGTGTGTTCCATGTCAGTTCCTATTGATGAGACTAGCGATGAAAGGGATTGCAGCCCCCAATAGAGGCAATAGAAAACCACCGGTTTGAGTAATTGTCTTTTTTTTTTTTTAAATGTTTGACTTTTTTATCCGCGATTTGTCTGATAACCTGCTTCTTCTTTTTCAACAACTTGTACTGAGTGCTAGACAGAGGTATATTACCTCTTAATACGTTCAGAGCTATTTCGCACAATGCATTAAGAAAATCTGGACTAGCATTGTTCACAATAACACCTCTAGCTCGGGGTGCTGCTTTATGAAGAAGGTCCAGCAGTGTGAAATTACGTTGCATCCGGATTGACATTATTAAACCCTCTGTTTTCTTGGGACATATACAACCTGCTGTGACGATATCAGAGCTGTTCTGAGTCGTAAATTATCTGGAGTTTTGAATTTATAATCTATCAGGAGATAGCCATACGGTGAACTTGTTGCATCGTTAAACTCTAGAAAAAAATTATTTCCCGGGAACATGTGACGGCCTATTAATATTAAACTCATCTGAATTTGATCTCGAGGATTTTTAAATAATATCATATAGTTTGTGTTCAAACTGATTGTACGACTGGCCTTGCCTTGGATAAACTGATTCTGCACTAAATATATACAGCTGAGGTTTCTGTGGTGAACATACTTTGTAAAAACATTTTGTACTTCTAGATTACCACTTGCCTGGGACATAAAGTCATCAATTACTAGCAGATTATTCTCAGTAGGTGGTAGAAGTGTCTTGTCACAAAATGAATCAGGGATACGTTCCGCAAAATTTATATTCACTGTTTTAAGAAACTGATCGTATATTGGTTGCCAGCATGAATAAATGTATACAATGTTATCAATCTTGTGTGATATTACTGCTGATGAATTTTCAATAATATCTTTGACAAAATACGTTTTTCCGCAATTTAATGGGCCACTAATAACTGCACTGAATGGATGCTGAAGCCAGCCATCAAATCCTACAATCAGCTGGTTATTGTTGATATTATTAGTAGCCATAAAGCCGGGTTGTGTAGTCACGGAGCACACGTCGTTCATTGTATACGACCTGTACCTTTTTGGTCACTGTAGTGTTTTTGAGATGAAACTGCTTTTTGTCCCGTGTTATAGTGTCTGTAGTTGTGGACAGATGGTCTGTGGCATGCTGTTTGGTCACAAATGATTGTACCAACCCTATTAATGACTGGTATGTGACAATTTGGGCATTCTGTGCATTGAGAGTTATGCCTTTGCATTTCACTTGTGTATGTCCTTGTACGGTCTGAAATGCGTAGCATTTTGGCCCGCCAGAAACAAACTCAGTTATATAGTCCTCGGTAGGATCACTGCAGAGCTGTGAGGAGTTAAGCTCGTCCATCAAATTTCCCAGATAGGGGCCGAGCTCGGGTATCCACTCATTGCCTCCGGTGGTGAATATGATGCTATCCATATCACAGTAAAGAATGCGATCCTGCAGTTTATCGAGCAGTTCATAAAGTTTGAGACGTGTGTAAGCTGTAGTCATAGCCCCTATGAAGACATTAACGTCTTTTACACTAGAAGCTTGACTCTCAGTATGTCGTCACTGGCGAAATAAACTCTGACGAACATCAAAAGCATCGCTGAACATGAGTTGTGTAAAGTGCTGTGGGTCTGTTATTAAGCATCGCAAATTGACCCCAAAGACTATTAAGCAAAAGTTTCTGAATACTTCTGACTGCCTTGTTAACACCTATCTTGGCAGGGTCCAGACGTATACCCTTGTGGACATAGTAGTCCTCTACGTACTTTTGTTTCTCGTCTTCCGTTTTGATATGCCCTGGGTATCCGGAAGCCTGCTGCTTGAGCTTGAGAAATGTTTTAACATAGCCTTTAAAAAGCTGATCCGATTTTTCTGGAAAATGCCATACCTCGGTGATGGTGACTACTCGATATCCTTTCTCCACGGCTTTGCTTAGTTCAAACATGACCCACACACCCGACAATTGTCTCTCATGTTCGCTGTGGTTACATGGGGTTGTCTGATTCATCTGCTCGGCACACGTTCCACACAGGGGGAACATCAATTTACCGTGACATCGATAGGGCAGAACCGGATGATACAGGCCTCTGGGGGGGTGACACAGTACATTTTACAATACCAAAGTATGTTTTTATGTCGTCAAAATCAGTGTGGATTATTTGAGGGTGCCCAATGGGGTAGTCTCGTTTTGCCTGGACAGTTGGGTACAAACTTGTGAAATCATAGTATCTGATTTTTTCATCACCTTCTGTCTTGTGATTGGAAGACACTCTTTTACACTGGAAGCTTGACTCTCAGTATGTTGCCACTGCACTATCGCCACCTCTGGCGAAATAAATGAGAATGAACATCAAAAGCATCACTGAACATGAGTTGTGTAAAGCGCTCTGGGTCTGTTATGAGCTCAGCATTTGGCATGTTATTATGCATCGCAAACTCAAAGACTATTAAGCAAAAGTTTCTGAATACTTCTGACTGCCTTGTTAACACCTATCTTGGCAGGGTCCAGATGTATACCCTCGCGACAGTTGGGTACAAACTTGTGAAATCATAGTATCTGATTTTTTCATCACCTTCTGTCTTGTGATACAACTTCATTGCATTCGTTCGTCCTCCGAAGAGGGCTTCTTGAGGGCTTCTCGAGGGTTGAGACGTTCTGGTTTTTCATATCTGCGAACGAAACGGTATGTGAATATTCAAGCAGTTGTTTTGCGTAGTCTATCTTCTCACTTTGAGACAGCTGGGGATTTACATAGTGAGCCAGACATAGAGCAAAGCAAAATTTGTCATTGGAGTTGGTATTCATAGGGTTATATAAAGCATTACCCTTTAAGGACAATATTTTATCGTAGCATACACTTCCTAGCTTTAGCCAGGCCCCTCCCCCTCCCGACATACTGTGAGCTATTGTTACAAGTAATTCTAATGAATCCTGAATCCTGAATAATGAATGTTCGTCCTCAGTATCATTACTCTGCATAGCTTGTGAAATTTGCTCCAGAAATGCATCTACATTATACCCATTGCTGGAGTTCAACACTGTTTGGATAGGTGCAGCCACAGATGGACCCCTTAGCTCGACACTTAAAACACTGTCCTGTGACGCAGTGTCTAATGCCCTCTCGATTAACCCCGTTAGGGTACTATGCACTCGTGCTGGCACACTACCAATATCCGTCAAATCAATATTTTGAAAATCAACGGCTTGACAAAATTCCGCCGCGTTAAAAACAGGAATCTCTCTGGATGCTATCCTAGAAACCCGACCCTCTCCACACTGTATTGGCCCCTGAGGATTTATAGGTGGCCCCATGTATGTACTTGTGGATGGCTGTGGTTCTATATAATCATCTGTACGTATACAATTTGACGATTGGACACTAGCAAAACATTTGTTGGCTGTATAGTGACGGTACAATCCACAGGCCTGTCTGGATATACTGCTGTTGGGGTATGAGTTGATGGCTGTATGGTGACAAGGCTGGCTGTTTCTTGGGGAAATGTGCCACTAGGGCCAGCCGTACATATGTTGTACAGTTCAGGATTTGTGGGTTGCATGGTGACGACACAATCCCTAGGTCTGTCTGGATATACTGTTGGTGGGGCATGATTTGATGGCTGTATGGTGACAAGGTTGGCTGTTTCTTGGGGAAGCGTGCCACTGGGGCCAGCCGTACATATGTTGTTCAGTACATCTTGGAATATTTTTCTCTGTTTCTCACACAACTGAATATATGCATTGTGATGGCACACAGCACGGCTATAGTCATTTGCACATAAAGCATCTACATTGGTGTCACTGTAGTGTACATGTATTTGATCTGATTTTTTAGGTTTTTTGGCGGGGGTACCCATTTTTGCTATTAATGTTATTTTTTATTTATTTTTACAGACCCCTAATGACTGATTCACTTCATTTTGTTATTGTCTTTTGAAATATGGCTATCAACGGAACCAGTAGTGTATTGAGGGCGACTGCTCGCTACAGATGCTGTGCCTCAGACCTTTCAAGACCTCTGCCGTGACTGTCTAACGCCACACCCAAGGCTGTGACTACGTCAAACAACTGTGCATTAGCGGTCTGCAATGCGCCTACTTTATTCACCAGAATATTGATATTTTTGAGTAAATGATCAACTTTGGAATCTATTTGGTCATGTATCGCATCTGACGCAGTGTGACGATGTGTAGTTTCGGCGCAGAATTCAAAGAGTGCCTCACCCTGTAATAATGTTATCTGCTCAGGACGGTTTACGGGGGTGCCTGTCTCAAAACTGCTGTTAGTACTAAAACAATCCAATATTTGACCACATTCAAATGCCTCATCAATATCCTCTGTATTTACAGATACGTTTGCTGATGCATGAGCACTGGGGCGCACTTTGTCTGCTCCATTCACCGTGTGATTATAGGAAGCACCAGGCCTCTGGCTGATGGGTGTGTCTGGAATAAAACACATACAAGTACATTCTATATCACCTTCATTCCCCTGACACTGACAGGTTCCTGATTAGGGGTAATCGATGTGTGGTCTATTTCTGATGATTCGTTGCTTTCTCCTTCAAGGGCTGCCTATGACATAATAAAAACACATTTGTTTAAATAATCACACACACACACACACACACACACCTTCAAATATGTGATAACCCCTCCACACAACCTATCATATACACAATGCTACAGACCAGTCAAACACACTAGCACGTACTCACCTCTTCAGCTCCACTTTGAGGTTGGATTGGATCGATTATGACTGTGGGCACCGTTGACACGTCCGTGTCCTGGAAATCTGCCACGTCCCCCCGTTGTAAAACCCCTCCTGTTGGCCCCTTCTCATCACCGTAACGCTCTGGGAAACGTAACACCTCCAATGAAGGTGCGAATGACCCCACTGCCAATGGTTGCACTCTCTGCAACGCTGCTACGGCATTTAGCGTCTGAAAACATATAGGGAAACAGTTTTAATATATAGATAAAGATTTTTATCACGTTAGTTGAGCATATCCAGTTAGGTACAAATTTTGGTACCTCTATAGCATAATCAGGGCCCTCGGTTACCACAGTAGATGCTGCCTCATCACTAGCAATGGTCGAACATGACGGTTTGGGTGGGAAAGACCCCTGAGATTTTTGAGACACACACACACACACACACACACACACACACACACACACACACACACACACACACATACACTTTATGAGAAAATAACCCCTTTTAAATATTACATGTTTATTTTACTTGTTCTTTTTCAACTCACCACAGTAGGTGTGGTTTGGGGATATTATTGTCCACAAATAGTTGCTGTGATTCACATGCCTGTTGGAGCCCGAGGATTTCAACTCTTGGTTTTATTGAAAGCCCATCACCATGCTGTCGCTTTTGTAGAGGTAAAGACGACCTACACAATAAGATACCATATGTATATATATTAGTGATATAAAACACCTTGTATAAAAATAAATAATAAAAATCACATAAACATTTTTGTAGATAATTACCCGATTTCAGCTTGCTTAGTGCTTTCAGCTCGATTTCTTTTTCTTATTAAACCAGCGGATTGGTTTAATAACTGACTTATATCCTGTAATACTGGTCTCCCTACATAAAAACAGAACAACAGAAATACATGAAAGCCCAAACACTGACATAAAATCACATTATACAGCAATGTCTTTTCAATATATGTATATATATATATGTATGTATGTAATGTAAAAAAGTGGCCAGACATGCTGAGACATAGCCGTTTATACCCCCTACATACCTCTCCCCTATGACCGTATGACAGTCATAGGGGACGGGCGGTAGCTATAACATAACCCACACCATACTTCCTTTTAGGAATACATGATTTTAAAACTTCACCAGACTGTGACAGCCCACTCGGGGCAGTCATGGCTCTGGTTCTCACGGGCTTCCCTTCCCCTCAGTGGGCACAACAAACTGGGAATTATTGATTTAATTTATTTCAGCGTTTTTTATTTATTTATTTTTATTTTTTTCGAGCTGCGCGCTCGCCACACCATGCCCACACCGTTTTACGAAAAGTTTTTTTTTTTTTTTTTAACTTTTCAGTATAGCACCTTGACTTTTAGGACTACTTCCTGTTGCCACTAGGGGGCGTTATGACTTTGAGTCAATTTTGTCGGGAAAATGTCAGAGTTACAGTCTCATGAATCATGAAAAGTTTCGAGCCAGTTGGAGGATGTACAGTGAAGTTACACCCATTTCCTGTTTCGGTGGCGAAACGCACAAAATGGCAGCCCCGCCATGGCCACGCCCTATGACGAAACATTTTTCTTTTAATAACTTTTCATCTTTAACATCTTAAGAGGACACAGGCCGAATTTGAAGTTGATCGGATGAAATCTCTAGGAGGAGTTCGTTAAAGTACAACATGTGGAAATCGCCAAAATCGCACTAATTTCGAACTTTCAATTCAAAATGGCGGACTTCCTGTTGGGTTTAGGGTATGGCTCAAATGAGCTTATTTGTACGACTTGACATTTCGGGTCAAACCATCACCAATTAAAAAGGAACTCTCTTCTGAGTTCAATGATACCTCACACAAGACTCTACCTTAGATGGGTCAGCATTTATGAAAGGGGGCGTGGCGTAAACATAGGGGGAGGGCCAAACCACCACCAATGAAGAAGGAAGTATCTGCTGAGTTCAATGATACCTCACACAAGGGTCTACCTTAAACGGTTCAAATGGTATGAAAGGGGCGTGGCTTAAGCATAGGGGGCGGGCCAAACCAACACCAATGAAGAAAGAACTCTCTGCTGAGTTCAATGACACCTCACACAAGACTGTACCTTAAACGGTTCAAATGTTATGAAAGGGGGCATGGCCTGAGTAAGTGGGTGTGGTTAAAGTATAGGGGAGGCTCAGTATCACATGTCAACCACACATTATAAGTTTCATTTAAATCGGATGATGTTTATCATATAAGGTGCATTTCATGTTGCCAGCGGGGGGCGCTATGACCAAAAGTCAATATTGGCCTGTAGATGTCCTTAGACCTGGACCCTTGTCAATCGTGAGAAATTTCGGGCAGATATGACAACATACACTCAAGTTACAACAATTTCTTTGTTCATCGCTAAACACTCAAAATGGCCGCCACGCCACACCCACACCTTTTGACGAAAAGTTTTTTCTTTTAATAACTTTTCATCTTTATGGTGTTGAGATGGTCCACACCAAATTTGAAGCCCGCTGGATGAAATCTCTAGGAGGAGTTCATTAAGTATAGCACCTTGACTTTTAGGCCTACTTTCTGTTGTCACTAGAAGGCGCTATGACTTTAAGTAAATATAGGCCTTTATTTGTCCTCAGGGTTGGATAAATCCTGAAAAGTTTCGAGCCTATTGGACAATGTACACTCAAGTTACACCCACTTCCTGTTTTGATGGTGAAACGCACAAAATGGCCGCTCCGCCACGGCCACGCCCTATGACGAAAGGTTTTTCTTTTAACAACTTTTCATCTTTAATGTCTTAAGATGGCAGAGACCGAATTTGAAGTTGATCGGATGAAATCTCTAGGAGGAGTTCGTTAAAGTACGACGTGGAAATGGCCAAAATCGCACTGATTTCGAACTTTGAAATCAAAATGGCGGACTGGGTTTAGGGTATGGCTCCAATGACGTTTTTTGTACATCTTGGCATGATACATATGTGTACCAAGTTTCGTGAGTCTACGTTAAACGCACTGCAGGGGCTCAATTCTTTTAACTTTGTAGGGGGCGCTAGAGAGCCATTTTTGTGCGCCTATTCCCGAATCCCTTAAAATACGTACATTTTCACCAGACTTGATGAGCCCACCAAATTTGGTGAGTTTTTGAACGTGTTAAGCCCCTCAAAAAGGCAATTCATTTGCCGGGAAAAGAATAATAATAATAATTCCTTCAGTTCCAATAGGGCCTTCGCCGCTGTCGGCACTCGGGCCTAATTAGTTAGCAGTTACTATTAGCAATATTACCCTAGAGGGTGTGATTTAACGTCATGTCTAGTGGTAGTGGGTAGATGATAAAATCCACCAGCCAAGTATGGTGCTAAAACAGTCTCATACAAATTTGCAACTTGTAAAACAAAATTCACAAATGAATACAGAGTGATTTGTATTCGTAAATCTGTGTTGTATCTGTGTCTTTAATTTGTGACTTGTGAAACACAAGTCACAAATTAGCGCAGAGTGATTTGTATCTGCAAACACAATTCACAAATGAATGCACAGCGATTTGTATTCGTAAATCTGTGTTGTATCTGTGTCTCTAATTTGTGACTTGTGAAACACAATTCACAAATGAATGCTGTGATTTGTATCCACAAATGTGTATCTGTGTCTGTGTATCTAAGTTGTAACTCGTATTTCATCATTTGTAAATGCACTTAGTATTTTTCAATGTAAATATACGTGTAAATCTCCTTCTGTGTGTGGGTACTTTTGAGACTGTTTTTCCGCGCCGTTTGTGGTCAGAAGATATTCGTGTCTCAGGTGACGATCCCAACAGTCTCCAGTAGATGGCGGTAATGCAACTCTTATGGATTCCAACCACTGTTAAAATAAATGAAAGCTGTGAAGAAGCCTACACCATTTGCAAAATCTACTTGATGTTCCTTTGGGTGAGTTGATATTATTAGGACTTTGTCGTCAGATAAATTACATTTATGTTTTCAGCATCATTGTTGTAGTGCATTTACAATTCGCTCTGTGTTGTTATGGTGGCAGTGACAGTTCGCTACTTTTTAGAGTGTGCTAACTGCATGGCAGTCTGAAATATTATTAAACGCAAAGTTATGTTTGTGTTGCTATTATTTAGTACAGTTGATCATGTTATGTTTTATGTTTCACGTTTACTCCCGTTTATTCATTGCTGGTAACAGGGTAGCCAAAGTGTGTGCTGGTTGGTATGTTATAGCTGACGTGACAGTTAATAAGCAGTGTGATAGAGTTAGTCGGTCAGTTGGATTGTAGTTGTGAGCGGCACCTTTTCTTAAGAGTATGCGTAAATCAGAATAGTAAGTATATCTGATGCATCGTGATATTGTATTTCTTTGTTAAACCAGCTGTTATTTCTGCTATTTGATGTGGATGAGAGTGAGGGGTTGCTACGCTACATGACCATTGTGCTAATCATGTCGACGTTCGTACATGCTAGTTTCGAGCTTCGGCTCACCCGACTCGGTACGTCGGGTCTAAACATGTAACATCATGTTTAAACATGTTTATACTTTTACTACTTGTTGTTAGGATTGTTCAGTACGTTGTGGTTGAGTAAAATAAAAAAATAAGCAAATAATAGCAAGGCTTTGCTAGCTCGAATAGCATCCGTTCCGGGGTTTTCAAAATAAAAGCATCCAGCCGTTTTGTTAGTTGGAGGCTTTAAAGCGTATCATAGATAACAGGAAGTGTTGTCTACGTTAGCGGTAACTTAACAGATGGGCGAATATGTCTGAGAATCCCTTAATAAGCGTTTGAATCCTTTTCTCTGCTTACATTATTGGAGTTTGAGATATATAGCCATATTCCGACTATTGTTTATTTTATGTTTGGTAATGTATATTACTGCTTAAGGCGGAATGAGTATATACATACAGTATGTTTCCTTTATTCATTTGTATTATGTTTCTCTCTTTATAGGAACCACAGACACTCAAACTCAGACAAGAAAGAGGAAGAAATAAACAGAATAAGAACCATCTCTCAGCTCTTCATTTCATCCTCTGGAATATTTGTCCTTAAGTGGTGTTCTGGCCGACATACCTGAGTGAACCTGGTGATAAACCCAGAACTAGCACCTAGACTGAGCGTCTACCCATTATCTTCACTACACTCCTTTATTTAAGACTAAATGTATTTGCAGTTGTACACCGTGATAAAAAATGATAGCCTAGTTCAATCTAACACTGAATCTGCTGTGTTTTACTGATCTGACTGACCACTGATGAGGTGTACTTGGACCCACCAGACTCTCCTCTAAGTATGAGAAACCATCAGGAGGAAGTTATTGCTCGACAGGTGTCATACTTCTCAACTGCTCAGTAACTAAAGTATGAACTGCTACTGTAAGGACTGTACTGTCCATAGACATTGATCAGGCTGTGTGAAAGGGTTTTTCAAGCTGCAGATTAGATTTAATACCCTTTATACTTTTGTTTTATTAATATTTTCATCTGTCAAAACAATAAAGTTTAACTGTTAAATGTTTTGTGTTGCTTACTGTCACTATTACCTTAAAGGGGTGATAGAATGCAAAACCGATTTTACCTTGTCATAGTGTAATAACGACGGTTACACTATGGTGGGTAAATAGGACATACATAGAAGCTCAAAATCCCATTGATACCCCTATCCTCTGCAATCTCACATTTTGAAACTGCCGCTGAAAACGGGCGAGTCTGAACAAAGCTGGAAGCTGACGTCAGCATCCCAACTCCTAGTCTTTGTCACGCCCCAACATTTGCATAGGCTACACCACTGACCTGAGGTCAGCTAGTCTTCTGAATCTAGCTAGGTCATGCAGATCTCCAGAGGTCAGCTATTTAATTACTAAATTCACTTCTGAGACTTTTTTATGCGAGAAATCAACTATGTAGAGGTCAAATATGGACTGTTTTACCAAAATTGATGGCTAATAGCAATATTTGTCCGACTGTGTGTCACAGTTCAGCAGGAGCTCAGCAGGCTACGTGACAGCGGCCGGTGCTGCCTCGCCACCCGGCATGTCCTACTTCATAGACTCGCTGTGAGCTAGCTGGACCTCCATCACGAAGGGAAATGCCGAGGCCCTGATGGAGCTCCAGGGCCTGCAGCTAGCCGTGATTCATAGGATTGAAGGGACAGTAGCAGCTAACGAAATCTCTAATGTTCACAAAAATGCATTAAATTGAAATCGGACACCATAGTTAGCTTTATAAGACCTTGGGGTACATGTTATATAAGTGGCGTGACGAAATTCAAACTGTAAATATACTTTAATTATGCCGAAAGTGAAGCTAACTAGCTAGCCGCGATCTGTACACATAGGATTGAAGGGACAGTAGCAGCTAACGAAATCCCCAATGTTAACAAAAATGCATTAAATTGAAATCGGACACCATTGTTAGCTTTATAGGACCTTGGGGTATATGTTATATAAGTGGAGTGACAAAATCCAAACTAAATATACTCTAAATATACTAGTTATGCCGGCAGCTGGCAGCTAGCCAGCTCCGCGGAGCGCGGAGCCCCAGTAGTCCAGTAACCGAGAAACGGTAACTTTCACTGGGTATGGAGGTTGCCGTTTTCTTGTCAGACTGTGTGGAGCTCCTAAAGTCCGACACATCTTACCAAATTTGTAATTAGCAATAAATTTTTGTAAAACAGTCCATATTTGAGCTTTATATAGTGATTTCTCGCATAAAAAAGTCTCAGAAGTGAATTTAATAACGAAATAGCCCGACAAACAACGTATAACTTTGCAGTGTCTGAAATATGAGACCTGCTGTCTCGTCTCCAATGTGTTTCTATGGGGTTCGCTCAAACCAATCAGCGCGCAGCTCATCTAAATATTCATGAGCATACCATATTTGGAAGAAAAGCTCTTGTTCCAAATAGAGCCATATTCACAGGGTAGTTAAGGGCCTAATAAAATAGCATTCGGGCAATTTTCAGCCCAACCAATGTTACATACCCTATTAGAAGACCTTAAGGAACAGTGTGAAATACCCTATATAATCATTCTATTACCCCTTTAAAGGATTACATTTTTATAGTCAGGATGTTAAATGGACTTGGTGTTTGACCCTTCTACATGCATTAAATCAGACATATCACCTGTATAAACAATTATAGTCTTTGTGAAAAAACATGTTATATAACACTTAAGGAGCCTTACTACTAAACTTAAAAATGACCAAACCCTGCTTAGAAATAAAGCACTTTATTCATAGTCAATGAAATGGAAATATAAAGTGTGTATACATAATGCACAGAGTAGCAGATAACTGTCTGTAACCCATATGAACTATAGGGCTACTAAACCCTTGTGTGTTGTTTAAGAGATGCAGTTACATGGTTTCTCCAGCAGAGTGCGTTTGGCACAGTGTGACTGTAATAAGCAGTGAGCGGTACCTGAAGTCCCACTTTTGTAGCGGGGGGTCACTTTTCAAGGCAACACCTAGACGAGCAGACAGCAGATGCGCACAAGCGAACGGAGCATTTCCTGGTATAAAATGCCATAAAACAGTTCCAAAACCTTGATTAATCCATCATATTAAATCGTTTTGGTGTTGATAAGTTTCTCTTTTATTAGGTCGCGAGCTGTGAATCTATTGGATACAATCCCTGTCGAGTTATAAATGTCTTTGAACTCCGGTTGTTTTTTTTGTTGAGTACCAGAAATACTGACGAACAGAAGGATGGCGAGCCTTGCCCAGCAGATCTGTGGACGGTGTTTGATATGGTGTGGCCAGCCATAAAGACCTGCCACAGAGGAATTGGATTTGCAGATTCATTCATTCTGACACAGCTAAACACACTAACCTACCCGGGTAATAGTATTAGAATTTGACATTGAACACACACATCCGGATATTTCCCCCCAAGACTGAACTCTCTCTTGGAGGTTGAACAGTTCTCCTCAATACAGAGGAGCAATAGAGTTGGAGCACCCAACTCAAAGGGACCTAATTCTTTTGTTTATTATTTTAATTAAGAGCTCTATTTTATTTTGGTATACATACAGTATTGTCTATGAATGCTGTGAATGTTTGTTGATTCATGGTGACAAGCATTAAAATTGTCAACTGTTAACCCAACACTTACTCCCTTCGTGAGTCATCTATTCCAAGTGTATTCTCCTATAGGACCTAGAGTGATGTAAGTGTCTCATCTACCCAATCAGGTTAGGACCAGAGGGGCTACATGTCCAGATCATGTCCTCCACCAGTCTAAAGGGTTTCTTTTCTACTGAAGATGTGTCAGCTGGTAATGTAGGCTCTCAGGTCACATAAGTCATCCTGTGGATACTGAATCTTTCCTGATGCTGCTGTGTTGTCTTAGACCATCACTTGCACCTGTCCCACAATACCTTCATACTGTGAGGAGAGTCTTGTCAGTCCAGGTAAACCACATCAAACGTGTTCAGGACAGCATCTGATCAGTCAGATCTGTAAAACATGCACGATTCAGTGATTAAACTCATTTTTTGTCAGTGTACAACTGCATATACGTTTTGTCTTACAGGAGAAGCATGTATTTAACCCAGTGTGTGGCAATTACTGTACTAATAAACATGGTTACAATATGTCGAGCAAATGTTAAATTTTAATTCTTTATAGTTTAACTTTTACAACATCATCGATTGATTCCTTAGATCATCTAGTTTCATATGATAGGCCTAGCAAATATATTCACTAGCTTTACAACTGGGCCCACTAACAGTTTAAGCCACGCTTTATATTTCAGACTGCAAATTCCTGACTTTAACGAGCTAAGTTAGCATCGCTATTTGCCGTTAGTATAACAACACAAAGCAAATTGTAAATGCACTGCAACAATGATGCTGAAAACATAAATGTAATTTATCTGACGACAAAGTCCTAATAATATCAACTCACCTGGAGGAACATCAGGTAGATTCTATTATGTCTATGGAAACATGAAACATTTGACAAGGCTTCTTCATGTAGTTTAACAGCAGTTGGCATCCATAAGTGTTGCATTACTGCCATCTATTGGAGAGTGCTGGGATTGTCACTAAACACCGCCATCTACTGGAGACTGTTGGGATCGTCACCTGAGACACGAATATCTTCTGACCACAAACGGCGCGGAAAAACAGTCTCAAAAGTACCCACACACATAGAAGGAGATTTACACGTTTATTTACATTGAAAAATACTAAGTTCATTTACAAATGATGAAATACGAGTTACAAATTAGAAACACAGACACAGATACACATTTGCGGATACAAATCACAGCATTCATTTGTGAATTGTGTTTCACAAGTTTCAAATTCTTATGAGACTGTTTTAGCACCATACCAAGCATATTTTTTAAGCCTAAATAACAACACTTTATGGTTGGGGTTGCAGTTAACCCAAGTCCTGCTGGTAGTGATGTTAAAGGGTAACTACTGTTTTTTTCAAACCTTTCAACCCTATTTTCCTATGTTTTTGTATCTAAGTGAGTGAACAACAATCTTTCACATTAGTCCAGTATTAAGAGAGATCTCTGCAGTTGGCAGTGGAGAAACATGCTACAATGTTAGTTAATAGGGCAATTGTCCAGCTTATATTTACCTTCACAAGTGCACGTTTTGTCACTGACAGACTCAGATTAAAGTGGCTATACTGTATGTAACTTTCAGTTTGTGTTGATTCTAGCGGATGCTTTGGACAAAAGCGGTAGTGTTTTTACCACACCTGCTGTCGTTAAGGTCTTTTCTTTACGTTGCTGTATTACCCACTGTAGATTACTAAGTTAGCGTTATGGGGAGGTCATATAGTCACAATGAATGTTTTTCTCAGAAAGAAAATCATTCATTTACAATAACAGAATAAGCTACAGATGCAGCCTACTTTGGATAAACCGGGTAACGTTATCACTGTCACTGTGTTACGAGCCAAAGCATTAAGAGGTTGTTGTAGCAACCAACGAAATAATAACTTAGATTATTATAGCGCATTTCATGAAACACACGGATGCTTTACACTATTACAGGGGGACAAGGTAAGAGAAAATAGTTGGCCAACACAAAAATGGACTTAAAGGAATAAAAACCTCCACGCTAAATGGAAGGGGGACGTCATTTAATCTAGGCTACAAATGTACAACCACATCGCACAATGTAAAGTTATGTTATCAATAAAATAGACATATTACATACCTAAGTGCCAATTCAGGGACGTTTTTGAATCATTTACAATCCAGTAATTGTCTCCATCTGCTGAAAGCCCGACCGAGTGTGACTCACGTCATCACCCGTTGTCTTTCTCTTTCCCTTTTATCTTCTAGTTGTTCTTGGTTAAATGTCCTTCTTTCCTGTGATGGTCCTGCCCCAGTATCAGCCATAACTACAGAAGATAACTTCTAGAATAACATGAAAATACTATTAGGCCTATATAAAGAAATCTCCTGCTACCTTTTACCTGGCTGGATACTCACTAACACAGGCTTTTATGTTGTAATGATAGTTACGTATTGTAACTCCAGATTCTATGAGTATAGGCTTCGCCCTCTAAGGCTACGCTATTGGGTTTATCCCTTCGCGCATGCACAGTCGTGAAGATTTTCTTTCCCGCCCTTGCGTCCTGCACAGGCTTTCAACTACGTCCGCAGATACTGTATATAAACAGAGCGGACCTGTTGTTCGTCTGCAACATCAGCTTTTTCTTCAGCTAATGTTATTGGAGCAGGTGGCCTGAATCTTAGAGGGCTGCACCTATACTCATAGAATCTGGAGTTACAATACGTAACTGTCATTCTATTTCGTACAGGCTTCGCCCTCTAAGGCTACGCTATTGGGTTAGGGCGAAGCTGATGTAGTCAATGCCACCTGCGACACAGAGCCCACAAGCAGAACATAGACTAACTCTTCCCCCAATGCGCTGACAGGAGATTGTATCAGATAAACCGTTATTCTGATAAAAAGCCTGCCATGGTAATGACTTGGCCTAACTGGCTGCAAGGCCCAAGTCATGACTGTAGGCGTGCATGAACAGTGAGAAATTGTACATGATTGACAATTTATGGGGCACCCGTGTTCCTCTCAGCCACCCAGTGTAGGGGTGGGTGAGGACCGCAGGCGAACACACATGCAGCGGCGCATCATTCCATGATTGTAGGCGTGCATGATTAGGGAGAAATTGTATCATGATTGATAATTTATGGGACACCCACTTTCCTCCCAGCACCCAGTGCAGGAGGGGTGAGGACAGCAGGCAGAACACACATGCAACAGCGCATTATTCTGTGATTGTAAGTGTGCATGATTAGGGAGAAATTGTATCATGATTGATAATTTATGGGACACCCACTTTCCTCCCAGCACCCAGTGCAGGAGGGGTGAGGACAGCAGGCAGAACACACATGCAACGGCGCATCATTCGTTGTTGAGTGTGGATAGGACCAAGTGGGACATGGAGGGCTCAGACATATCACGCAGATAGAAACGGATGAAAGGGCATGGGGATCCCCAGAAGGCTGCTGCGCAAATGTCGGCTACTGTCAAGCCCCTGAACAAGGCCGCAGACGCCGTCAGTGCCCTCATAGAATGTGCTTGGTTGCCCTGGGGGGGCTCTGCCCCCTCCGCGTTATAAGCCTGGGTGATAGCATCGCACAGCCAGTGAGACAGACACTGTTTTGAAAGGGCCGCTCCTTGGGAGTTTTCCCTATAATGTACAAACAGCTGCTGTGTTTGCCTTATGTACGCCGTGCGTAAAACGTACTATGATAATGCACGCACCGGACACAAACGGTGAAAAGCCTCTTCCGCGTCGTTATCATGAGGCTGGGAGAAAACCCTTGGAGGGAAAACACCCTCGACCGAAAGGAATTTGTTAGAACTTTCGGTGTGAATGAGGGGTTTGGCTGTAAGGTGGCTCCGCTCCCGTCTCCTCTAATGAAGAGGCAGGACGGCGAAACTGACAGCGCACATAAGTCGATCACTCTCTTGGCTGGTCAGGGCAAGGAGAAGCGCCGTTTTTAGTGACAGCATCCTGTACAGCAGCCGGTACAGAGGCGAACACCGCTGGAAGTAGAGGTCTTCATACTGCTAGCTTGAAGAAAAACTGGGAGATGAACAACGGGTCCGCTCTGTTTATATACAGTATCTGCGGACATAGTTGAAAGCCCGTGCTGGACGCAAGGGCGGGAAAGAAAATCTTCATGACTGCGCATGTGCGAAGGGATAAACCCAATAGCGTAGCCTTAGAGGGCGAAGCCTATAGGAAATAGAACAATGAAATCTGTGACCCTTCAGAATGTGGCAGTATCTCCCCCGCATTGTTTCAGTGACTGCCTTTCTGGCCAAACGGGATTTCTTTTCATGGCCACAGTGAAATAAAAGACAGCCCCAACAAAAGGAACTTCCTTGAATGTATGCACCTGCTGAAAAAATTTGACCCTTTACTGCAGCGATACAAAGCTCCTGCCAATTCTACATACCTCTCAACTTTTACTCAAACGAAAATAATTGGATGTTGCTCCACAGAGGTCACAGCTCAGATAACTCAAGAAGTCAAAGAATAAAAAATTTATGCAGTAATGGCAGACAAAGCCAAGGATGAGCACACAGAACAGCTCGCTGTATGTCTTATGTTCCACCAGAAGGTACCTTTTTGAGATTGTTGCGGCCCAAAATGCCTGAATTTGCAGTAGCGTTTGTAAAAATTTTTTTTTATTTTTGTTGCTTGTTTGGAACTGAGCAGCAGCCCCCCCCTGCTGTAGAGAACCGACAGGATTGAAACAGCAGCAGCTTTCAGCGATTTTAGAGTGAAAAAACGTTACAGCGTACATATAGGGTGCCGAATGTAAAAGTTCGGTTACAATTTTTTAGCTGATACATTTTCAACATTTAGCTCACTTTCCTCACATTTAGCACATTTTCCTCACATTTGAAACAGAAATGATATATATATATACATATATATATATATATATATACATATATATATATACATACATATATATGTATATATATATACATACATATATATGTATATATAAATATATATATATAAATATGGTATAATAATATAACATATATCTAAATTTTAAATCTAAATGTTATATCTAAATGTGTCGCCAAGTGTAAAGCTAAATATTTAGAAAATATTCAAATCCCCAAGGAAACCACGGCCACTGCAGTGGCTTCAAATCGTGCTGCACCCAGTGATGCCCCAGCAAGGGGTATCTCTGCTGTAGCCAGTGGGTACTTGGAAAGATTGTGGAGCAGCTTAACTAATCAAAATAATAATTGAATTATGATTGATTTAAAACAATATATCAGCTAAAACAGCTCAACACATATGTTAAAACATATAGCGAAGTAATCAATGGTAGAAAAAACTAGCTAAAAGTGGCCTACTGACTTAGCTAACAGTTGAAATGATTAGCTAAAAGTAATGGATGACTTTTGAAACATTAACCACACTTCAAGTAAAAGGTCTAGTTAGTAGAATTTCTGACCAAACCAACCTAAATGTTTACAGTTCAATTGCATGAAAATGTAAGAATATTCACTTTAATATGATAAATAGTGTGAACACATTGGGAATTGATAGGGCGGGGTATGTGAGTTTATATGACAGGGCTGTGGGGGAACCTCAGACCAGAAGGGTTGGAAAGCACTGATCTACAGTATTTTATATTATTGACCGACCGGTATATTACAGACATGCCTTAATAGTTGTGTTAATCACAATACCGTTGTTTGAATTACATATCTCCGTGTGTGAACGTCATCCTTCCCAAGCAATCTAACATTAGCCCAGCATGGATAAAGTCCAGCTATGCATCTAACAAATACATCCAAACACAACTAAAAGTTTGTAATAGTGGTTACATAGCTAGTTATCGTGTTTTATTAACCTTAATTCTGTTTGCCAAGGCTATATTTTATTGGCTTGCAAAGTAGCTATCCGTTGCTAACACTAACGTTAGCTAGCTAATTTATGTCAAAAAGCAGTAGCTAACTAATGTTACTGCCAAGATATGGTTTCATTGTTAAGACAGTGTAAACACATGACAACACTTGACGAGTCTTACAACACCTCTCTGGTCTCTAGTACAATCATATCTTGGCAGTAGTTAGCTAACGTTTCTGCTTTTTGACATAAATTAGCGTTAGCAACGGATAGCTCCTTCGCAAGCTAATATAGCAACATAATTCAGGTTAATAAAATACGGTAATGTAACCAAAGTATTGAAAACTTCTTACATGTGGCTATAGTGTGACAGGCCTACTGCTGTTCAGTCTCGCATTGCGAGACCTAGCTAACTTAGCTAGTTACAGTGCTGCGAGGCCTGTTCAGATGACATGTCGGCTGCAGTGTGTGAGCTAGATTGCTTGTGAAGGATGAGTCAAACTAACGTTAAACACACAAGGAGATATGAGTCAAACAAAACAACGGCATTATAGTACACATAAATATTAAGACATTTCTGTGATATAAGTCAATAATACAAAATACTGACCAAAATGTGTTTTAATCCAGTAACATTAGTCGAACAGCTCCACTGTAGTCAGTATTTACTGTACCAACAGGTGTTGACTGAAAATTGCGGTGCAGCGCGATTTGAAGCCACTGCAGTGGCCGTGGTTTCCTTGGGGATTTGAATATTTTCTAAATATTTAGCTTTACACTTGGCGACACATTTAGATATAACATTTAGATTTAACATTTAACATTTAGATATATATTTAAGATTCAGATTTAGATTTAACATTTAGATTTAACATTTATATTTAGATATAATATTTAGATTTAACATTTAACATTTATATATATATATATATATATATATATATATATATATATATATATATATACACACAGTCTTCATATCAGAAACAAGGAAATGTAGTTGGCGACGTGCGTGTGTTACGTCAACCCGTTCTCACTCCCGCTTGGTCAGTGGCTCTCAGAGTCACATACTGACACAAAGTCTGGCATGTGGGACTGCTGAGATTGGTTGAAGTTATTGGTCAAATTTGCAGAAAAGTTGCGGTGATTGGTCAAAATTGCGAGTCGCGCCGAATTCACGGTGATTCGGTGAATTCACGGTTCAATGGTTGAATTTGAGTGAATTGTTGCGATCGCGACGTCGCAAAATCCCCAGAGGAACTGCATGATTGGCATCCAAGCATGTCACCCTGCGTCCAAAACCTTCCTGTGCATGCAGTCCCTAGAGAAACTGCCCTCGCATTCCAACATCAACTTGTCCCAGAAGAGGTCTTGGTGGCGAAAATCTATTTAAGCAGGAAGGTGCCAGAAGCCATCCCAGACATTCTGAGTGTTTTCAAGCTCCTTGATCACATGATGTTCTCATCATTGAAGGCGGTCTTACAGGTGACCCTTACCATTCCTGTCAGTAGCTGCAGTTGTGAAAGATCATTTAGTGCTATTCAGCGACTACATACTTAGCTCAGGTGCACCCTGGGCCAGCAAAGGCTCAATGATCTGGCAGTGTTGTCAATTGAGAGAGAGTTGGTTGGAGGCCTTGATGATGACAAAGTGAATGACCGATTTGCCCAACTTATATCAAGACGCCACACCCTGGTGCTTCTTCCCAAAATAAATAAAGCATAGTGTGCTTAAAATTGCTTTTAAGCCTTAGCTTCACGGGTAGAATTAAAACGTGGTAGGGAAGTAGAAATTGTCTCATCATTGTAAATTGTCTCATTTTCAATGTGCGACTGCGCTCTTGTAATTTGTCCTAGTAGAGCCACCATAGTTTCCATTTACTGTTCAAGGCTAGATGCAAACTTACTGCTTTCTAATGATATCTTCATCTTTTTTGTCTTTTGAAACCTAAATACTGTAAGTATTAGTAACCTTAATGTGAAGTTGTCTGTAGTTATTGTTTCAATTTTTTTTAAGAATGTAGGGAAATATCTTTATGCTAATCGTGTTAGCTGGTCATTAAGATTTTCAATGTGAAGTTAGCATTTAGCTAATCATTACTGCTAATCTAAGCACATGCAGAGATGCATGCTAGTTTATGTTTTGCTTAACAATATTAATTTAAGTCAATACAAATTTTGACTGCTTTTTATTTTCTATTCCAGTTTCACAGTACTTTCTGAAGTAAACATTTAAACTTAGCTGTTAGATAACTCAGGTAGTTACGCTATTTGCCAAAAAAAAACTAACAACACACACGCAAAGATATCCCAATGAGGAATATATGCACACACCAAATGGTCTGCATCCAATCAGCAGGTGTTTTAAGGACTGAAATACATATTATAATTATTATTCTGTACCAGATTGATGCACCAAAAATAGAAATCTCCCGATCCTAACAATGCCCCTGCTGTAGGCTATATCGATAAGGACTGGCAGATTAAATCGGCTGTCTTTCACACAGACTATAGACCTCAACAGTCCCGCCCACAGCTGACCCCGGAAGTAAAAATACAATTTCTCCATTGACAACTGGAGTATGAGCCATAACATGGTAACCGTCGATGGTAGACTTAAAACCAGCTACGACATGACTAAGCGATTGTATATGCTCATATAGACGCCAGAAGTTCATGGGGCACCAACCTTGTTTTGAGCTAAATGTCTTTTATTCGTGATGTCTTGGATCAGTACTTCAGCGTAACAGCAACATCTCTGATTTGTCCAGCTCGTTGTTACCATAGAAACGTTTACCGTACCCGTGAAACCACGAACGGCCTTTTTTGCCGTTTTCAAAATGTTTTTTTGCGCCAAATCAAATGTTTTATGGTCACCATTCATCTCGTAGCTGGTTGGCTTGGTTACAGACTTAAAACTCTTTATATAAGCAATTTTCGAAACGTCAATGAAACAATTGAATGGGGAAAAACACTTCCGGAACCAGAGCTGTTAAAAAAGTGGGGGGTCACTGTTGAGCTCTTTATGTCAGGCAGACACACAAGGTGTGACAACCTGCAGGTGGAAGCTGTGAAAGACGGGCTGAGACATAGGCCTGCACGCCGCAGGCCACTGTGGACTTGTGTCTGTCCTGCATGCATGTGTCCCTGACAATGCACAGAACATCAACACCGGTACAAGCCTACAGCTTTTTTCCAAACGTATGCCTAAAAGCATAGCGAGGTATGTACAAACAGGCCGCACTGAGGTAAAAGCGCAGACTGCATGTCGCAGGAACTGAAAATGACAAATTGTGCTTTTCCGTGTCATGCATATGCATTCATGGGAGGGTCACATTCCATTCCAGCAGTTGTTAAACTCCTCGCTACATTACAAATATTGGCATCAGGATCATTTCAAACAGTCATAGCATCAGCAGTGGGAATATGGCAGTCTGCACTCAGCCATATCATAGCACAAGTACTTAACGCTTTGCTACAGCAGAATTTACGGTATAGCGGGCAGAGAAAGGCGCTGATTACCCGATGAACTGCAGGTTTGGTAAATACGACGTAAGCTGAAGTATTACAGTGTGCGCTTTCTGCGGGTTGGCCATGGTGCTGATAACACTACATTCGCAAATGTACGTACATCTGGCCCAGAGTGCAGAAAGTATGTCAGAGCCTTCCGGACGGGTGAACTGAGACTGTTTCTTGCTTGTCGGTTAATGGTTAGTGATCAATTCGTTAATTGTGCTTTCTTTTGAAAGGCTTGCTGCCAAAAATCGGCACTTACTAGCCAATTAATTAGCCTGAGGTAAACGTTGTCTATCAGTAAACAGTAAAACAAAATGATGTGTCTGGCGTCTGGTGTGTGCGCCAGTGTCTTTGTGTTTCAGCCCGCCCCCACAAATCCCTGACATGCAGACAGCAGAGGAACAGAAGAAAGAAACAAAACTATTTTGGTCCAAACATTTACTGCCATGTGATGTACCCACATTTGGCAACTGGTGATTGTTAATTCCGGACTCTGGTCATGTTGACGTCTGTATAGGCTGCTGAACCAAGTTCCGTTGCCCACTTGTCCAGCTCTGGTTCTGGCTCAACATCAGTGCCACTCCCCCCCAGCAGTTCCAAAGTTCCTGTGTTAGCGGTGTAAACATCAACACTTCCCCAGTGCTCCGAACTCCCAGTTCTGGCAGCATGGATAACTGAGCTAACTAACGTTAGCTGACAGCTGCTACAGCCGGCAGCAATTAGCGGTAGCACTTCTTCCAGAAGATCATACCCACTTGCCAAAGTAACAAGAACAGGCATCCGGGGTGCACTGGTAAAGTAAAAAGAAATCTCTATTTCTACACCACTAACAAGGTTCAAAATAGCACCACACTTCAACGGTAGCATAATGAGGGTCCCTACATGTAAACCGAAGCATTGAGAACTTTGTAAGTGTACAGACAGTTTATTTAAAACATAGTTTATAAAGACAGTACCGTTCACGTATACAGGCGGGCGCCATCTTGGGAAAACAGTCACGACAGTCTTAGACTTACTTACAGCTCATAGACCCTGTTTACACTTGGTTTTAAAAAAGAATTTTGGCTGATATATAAATATATAAATAAAAGTGTAGACGACCAAACTATCCGATCACTTAAACCACTTGCTAAGGTGGTCATGATTGTTACCCAATTCGATACCACGGTAAAAAACAAAACAATAAATTTCCATGTCCTCCTTCACAACGTGTATTTCAGGATAACACTTGTGGGTGTTGGGACAGTGTCATGTCACTCTTTTTTCAGTGTCATTTTCTTTTTTGTCTCAACTTTCTGCTACTGTTTTGGTGTGGTGTAGAGGGTGCAAGGAAAGCGTGATTTACATGTAACCTGGAGAAAATGTCAGTTTTCTGGACCCACAGCCTGCTGCTTAGAAGCCTGGCATCACCACACAGGCGTTTACTGTCCCCGTCAGGTCCGGAAGATTTGCATCCCCTGATACCTACGATACTGTAGAAAATCGAGTACCGTCACGTTTTTGGAATTTTGGTACCGAGTTCTCGTGACATCCCTAATTTGACCACATATCTTTTGTAGTGTAAACAGTAATGCATCCTGACGCGTACCCAACAAGGACATAACAGGAAAATAAGCCATCAATGCAGAAGTTGTGTGTTGTGTGTTTTTTTTAGTGACACCGAACCAACGCTCTATAACTTTACCATTTTACGAGTTAAACGATGTGTTGCGTGACCGTCTATCATTGTACCCAATGGAAGGAGATGTGTGTGATTGACAGCAATATCTCTAGCTGTAACGACACAACAGCGAACATGACTGGTGAGATATGGATGTAATAAACGTCCAATAAACGTGAACGGGGCCCTTTAACCTTCTAGTGGAAGCAACGTACACAGGTGTGAACAGGGATGTGTCTTGACTGTCCACTTGTATCACCGAAACACATTTTAAAACCAACAGGAAAGAAACAGGGCCATCTGATTGATAGATAGATAGATAGATAGATAGATAGATAGATAGATAGATAGATAGATAGATAGATAGATAGAGTACCCTCATTCAGGGTAGCTCAGTAGATTTGGGTCAGAATCAAAGGGAGACTGAAGGCCATATCAAGGTAAACTCCTCACACCATATTGTGCTGCTTCAGTTCGCCTTTCATGTGCTGTTGTATGGTAATTTAAGTTCACATGATTTCAAAAGCATTTAAATTCAACAATACAATTAAATTTGTATTGTTGAATGTTATGTTTTCACCCTGTTGTTTAATCTGCTTGCTCTTACCTAAGCCTTTACCCCTGGGAAATCATGGCTTTTGTAGAGTTAAGAAGAGTTGACTAATACCCTGGTTTAAAAGAAAAGTACTTTGATTTGAACTCTTGTCTTTTTAATCAAGATTTATATTTGCTCCTTACTCTGTATATAATGCTTGGATGAAACAATCTTGAGGATCAGTGCTGATGCATTGAGTAAAAAAATACATTTAAAAAGTACCTGGAAAGCCAACAGTTTGCTTTAGTGATAGAACTTTGCTATGCATTGTATGTGTGTAAATGGCACCTCTCCTGTGATGATACTTCTGTCAAAACATTACTTTTGATTACTTTGTAGCATGCTAAACTCACTTTTTCAAGTTGCAATTAATGAGGGACAGTAAGATAAACGGGAAAGATAAATTAATTCAAATTTGGCAAAACCAGCTATAATCCAGCATCAATTTATGTAAATGTGCTCATTACATTATGTTAATCCACCCTTTGAGCTCAAACAATTCCAAATCTGCTACAACAGAACATTCAGAACAATATGAGCCATGAATAAAAAAGACATCATCTGCCAACCCAAACTGTGATCTCCAGCTGTTAATGACCATGCACAATTCACTGCGACAAATAATAAAATAGTACAGTCCACTGCATCAACCAAAGAATGAACTTTTCAAATTAATACTTTACCAAAGCCAGATCAACTGTAAAAATATAAGTTAATAAACACAACCACACAACAACTTTGTAGTCACCAGTAGCTCCCACCACACAGCTGCACCAGTTGTTGCTGTGCTCATCAGCTTCCAAGTGTTTCACTGCAGTCCATGCACACCTCCAGCTGTCACACTTTCGAGCCTGGCCAGGTTGTCCCCTGGGGGAGAGACGGGACGGGGGAGGGGTGTAAAATCCCAGCTTCGGAAAATACATCTGTGATGGAAGCTCTGGCAAAACTGCATCCCAATGAGCAGGAATCTTGTCACAGGGTGAAGAGACACTACTGGTGTTGGTAGTATTCTTGATATAAAGTTTAACATAGTAATTTCAGAAAACAAGAACAGGTTCATCAAGTGAACTCTACAGGCCCTATTTTAACGATCTAAGCGCACGGCGTGATGCCCAGGTGCGTTTAGGGTGTGTCCAAATCCACCTTTGCTAGTTTGGGTCCGTGCGCCGGGCGCATGGTTCAAAAGGGTTGTACTTAGTGTCTTCATTAATCATAGATGTGTTTTGGGAGTAACATGCAATAAACCAATCAGAGATCATCTCCCATTCCCTTTAAAAGCCAGGCGCGTTTGGACCTTGGAGCATTGCTGTTATGATGGAGGATTTGCACTGTAATATTTTTATTTGTAATCTTTTGCGTGTGTGTGCTGCTGTGCGTCCCTGTGTGTGTAACAAGCATAGTGTGTGTGTGCTGTGCACGAGCATTTTACTAATGCCCTGTTAAAATAACAATGAAATGCTGCGTTATTGACTTTAGACCAGGTTTTTGTTGGTCAATGGTGCGATCACTTCCCGCTGCCTTAAGATAGCAATACGTCAAGAATGCACCTGAACACACCTCCTTGTAAGACCAGCACGCCCAGAATGCACCTGAACACACCTCCCTGTAAGACCAGCACGCCCATGGGCGCAGGTGCATTTTCTATTTAAACGACGTGGGTGCTGGACGCGAAATTGACAACTATAGGGCCCTATATCACAGTTCACAAAGCCCCAAACACCGCTATAAACCCCAACCTCCTGCCAGTTCTCTCCTTTGCAAGAAAGGTCTCGTCCTAATTTTCTAGTGACATTCTGCTCAAACACTCACTGACTTCCCTGAAAGAAATTTGCCCGTTTACATCTCACCACTATAATCTTTCCCTACAGCTCTGTTCACATTCCAAAACTCTCTCTATTTACAGTAAGCTCCACTGTCAATGTGTGTGACATGTTCTGTATTCATCTATATGTGTTGCATCCATGCCACCTGCTCATGTATGGGCCTAATTCATTGGACTCTGCATTAAATGTCTTGCAGCAATTATCTGCCTCTTTCTCTTGTACATCTATTCAACATGCTATGAAATGAATGGCAGAGGCACAACATCTAGTAAATAATTGTACATAATTGTAATAAATGTATAAAATAGGTCCTGGTGAAGTGATTTGGCCAGATGTGTAACAGTTAATCTCTGTCAAAGGCTTTAGCGCCAACACTATTAATTTGATTTTATGGACAATTTGCACCTCCTGTCTTGTCTGTTCTCAAATTAGACAACTAGACTATTAAAGCCCCCTTGTCGCCAAAATGGCTGGGCCCAACAGTGGCCTAAATCCTGAATGCCATATTACTGGACTCAGCCCAGACTTGTGATAAATGACGTGCCAGTATCACCTCAAGTACACTGGTCCCATTCCAGGGGCCAAATTGACCCAGGTCCAGACTGCCAAAACCTAGCCAAATCTTGCCTGGCAGGTGGACATGCACAAACTCGTACTTTGGTTCCCAAAGGGTTAAGGTCGCTATCGGTTTGACTCAGCTGGTTTCTTCACTCAGTTATAATAATAGCTTTATTTGTATAGCCCTTTTAAAACCAAGTTACAAAGTGCTGTACAGTAAAAACAATAAATAAAAACAAGATCCATAATTAAAATATAAATGTAATAAAATGCTTAAGATTACACGCCAGATACAGTCCGTGCCAAAACCGGCATTGGAGAAAAGTCTTGGGATATTTGATGTAGGCCTTGAGGACGATGTCATATAAAAATCTATCCAAAGAAACTTCAGACATTAAAGTTGCAATCTTAAAGCTGCAAGAATCTTTTAGCTCTGTATTTTGGTTTAATGGCTCCCAACTATTCTGGGTTGGTTTAACCTCACCGCTCATGCGCACCTTGTTTAGCATGCATCTGTTTTCAGCTAAATAGCTCTGCTGTACCTTACCTGCCCAGCACCAATCAGCTAATAGACAAAGTTAGCAACTATCTGGTGAACATAACGGAGCATTTAGCAGCTAAAGAGACAGATTTTTGGTGGAGACCAAAAGCGAGCTAAAATAAAACTCAATAGTGGACTTAACACATGAACAGAAACAGGAATCCACATGAATGATAATGTTGCGGCCTGTCTGCTGGTTGTATAAATAGGTAGCTGTTTACTAATATTCACCATCTTAACTTTCATCATTCATCATTTAACTTATTTTACTCTTTGGGGAGCATGGGTCATTCATGAACTTTCTCCAGCTGGTTCAGTGTTGTGCGGTCTTCTCTGCTTCCTTCCAGGATGATGATGTTTCCTTGAGTTCTGCCTCCACAGACTTTCTCCAGCTGATCTTAGCTTTATTGGTGATAAAACATCAATGTTGTGTTTAGCTTGTGGCTCCCAAGTTGCCAAATAAATCAGTTAATGCAAGTTTAAAAGAATTAAACTTCAGCAAGTTTAATCTTTTATTTTATATTTAAGCTGGGGGACTTGCCAGAAAATGATTAAAAGAATGGGCAGACTCCAAAAATATCCTGACTTTTAGTCCCGAGAAGGAGCCAAGTAGTACTCACCGTGACAAGTAAATTGATTTTAACAAGCAAAATCTGTGGAGTGCACCTTTTAACTTCTCTTTTTAGCTAATTTCTGCAGTACTATAAATGACATTTCAGTGTTCTATTAATAGATAATTTTGCAAAGACAAAAAATTACCCTAAACGAAAATACAGTAGTTTTCCACATGAACTCGGAAGCTTTGAACGGTCATAATCGACATCTCATCTGCTGTGCACTTGTCAAGCTGAAAGTATTGTTCAAGACGCAAATTCACACTGGTATAGGAACCACAAAGTGCCAAACATTTTTCAGCCTAGTCTCCCTGCTCATTTGGCTATGCAGGAAACAAATGGACGTTCGATTTGTTGATAGTGTCCCTCGTCGTGTTAACAAACTTTTCCGTTACACTGGGAGTCATTTTATTTGCTTAGACGATGAACAGTATAATTAAATGCTGTTTGGGAGAAGATTCATGATGATGTACTTAATTTTTGGAAACACCAAACATTTGCCTTGTCTTGGTAGATATTGAAATTTTAATTTGCCATGCCCTTAGAGTAGAGTGACCTGCCATGCGTTGGAGTTATTGGGAGTAATTCCAGTCCCATTAAGAATTCTCCTGGTATGTTAATGGAGGTTAATGAAATGACCAAGAATCCATAGTCATTTAAAAAGGTGAGGAAGAGCAACAGAAATATACACTGAGAGTTTCTCCACTGAACATTGATGAGCCTTTTGTTATTAAAAGGATAAATATGTGACAATAGTGAGCAGGTTATGAATCAGAAATATTCCAAAATGAACTCAATATATGTTCCGTCTATTCCCATAAGTGCAGAGAAAGTGAGAGTAAAGGAGCTTCAAAGCCTTGGCTCTGTTTAGCAGTCTGCAGGTAACCAGGCATAGAAATGATTGCACCAGACTGCTTTTTCTCAAGTGTTGTCTCCTTCCCAGTGCAACTAAAACAGCTTGGGATGTATTATGTTTATCGCAGCTGTTCATCTTGATATGTGTCTCCAGGTGCTTTGAAGTAGGTGCTTACCTCCTGAAAGCTGCAGCCCATTCACATCTTAATGAATAAATCACTTAGTAAAATATGTGAGGCACCCTATTGATGAAATGGAAATGGGAATGCTGACCCAGCAGCATCGTTCAAGTACTGACATAAATTACTAATTCGGGCCTTGTTCCTTTCTTATCAGTACAGCCAATGTGATATCTCACAAGACCAATTAATTTTCAATTAGCACAATTTAAAAAGACATTTTGTTAAAATGTCCCTCACATCAATGTATTTCTCAGTTTTTTAAGGTGGTGTGTTTACGGCAACGTCCTCCAAAGGAAGTATTATCGAGGACAGAATGTACAGTACTATTAAGGTGATCAGGAGAAACTCAAGAGGCTCTCGAGACACTGGACACTGTTAAGGAAGTTATTTAACTTCACCAATTTGTATACTAGATTTTATAGCAAATTAAAAAAAATCATAAAGCAGCAGCAGCTGTCATCAATATTTAAAAAATATAATAAGAATGCATCAAATGACAATGTGAAAACAGTGTGACAGTGTGAAAGGGGTGACTCTTAGCTTTTAAACCACAGATAATTATCAACTGAATCTGCAGCTCCCCTCAGCTTTACAGAGCTTTATATTGAGTTTTAGCTTATTGTTTAGCTGTCCTGTACTCTGTTTTCAGACGCAGAGAAAAAGCTCTTTAAACCCTTCTGCATGTTACCTGCTTAGTACCAAACAGCAGACAGACACATTTAGTGACTAACTGGTGAACTAAGTGGAGCATTTAGCAGCTTAAAAGAGCCAGCTGTTTCTCTCAGGAGTTGGTTGAGACCAAAAACAGAGCTAAAAGTGAGTGACTATTGGACCAGTGTATCAGCATATCTCCCAATGTTGTCTATTCCGTAAATTACAGTATTTTGTGATAATAGCAATTTACTGCATCATAACAAACAAAACATTTTTTTTTATTTAGTTTTTATAGTTGCACCCAGGGCATCTATGGCCTTCCTTACTTGGCATGCCACTTTCTAAACTAACTTACATGCTCAGTTCTGGTTCTGTAGACCTCTTTCATTCCACTTGACCCACTGGCAAATGCATGTCGTGTGTAGGTGGCAAAGATTTGTTAACCAATAATACCAACAATTTCAGGTTGGTTTTGCAGTAATGGGCATAACACAATACATTTTTTAATTTGGTTCAACACTGGGGCTCAAAAGATGAAGAAAAGCCAATGACTGTAAAGTTAAAGGGTTGGAAGTATGCATAGTATGCACTATCCAAATGTTCTTGTAAACTTGTGTGTAACGTTAGCTTGCTTGAAGGTTCTTATTGCTGTTCGTCAAAACTACCGGAGTTTAGAACGTAAACACAAAGAAAGCAGAAAGAGAGGGATATCCAGTGGCACTGTAACTATCCGGTAAATGAACTGTCGTCAATCCTGACTAGATGCTGCTTCATGAGTTTTGTATAGTTGTCATTGAAGAATTTATATGCAATATTTCAAATACAGCTCAAAGAAAGAAAGAAATCGTCTCATTTGGCAACCAAATCACAGCACCCATTCTGTCAGCAAGGCACAAGGTACAAGGACAAGCACCAATTTCCCATGGAGTGAAGGGATGCACCAGGTTGCCTTTTTATATGCAATTCCAGATGCCTCATTAGGGCTTGATGTCTTTCATCATTATTCTTTCATGTAATTCTGTAGCACACAGCATCTGCACTCTTCTCACAGTGTTAGTTATTTATGTAAATCATTTTCATCAAAAAGCAAATAAACATCGTTTGATAAAAATTGAAAATCACAAGGTGAACACACAAGATTGGCCCAATCCTAAGGAGTTTATAACTTACACAGTCAAGAAATGGAAACACCAGCTGTCTTTTTCCATTCACTGACTCAACCAGGTGTCTGCCATTTAAGATACCACATTTTGAGGCTCCTATAACCAAATTTATTCAATTCACTTGTTTTTTCATATCAACAATACAAGTCCATTTGACTAGAGGAGTTACATTCTGAATGATTTTTGTGGAAATAACCTCTTTCAGACCTTAGGTTCCCATACATAGAATTATGTATAAGAAATCACATCACTTGATTCTCAGATCAGGGGCATTCACTGGGGTTACTTAAAGCCTCACGATAGGCAAAAGAAACTGTCAAATAACATTTCAGTTTTTTTTTTTAAACAAGCCTGATCTGACATGAATATATATATCAAAGAGTAAACTGACAATGACAGTGATCACCACTGCATGATTCTGCAGATCAGATGGTTTCTAAGAGTTTCTATCCAAAACCCGGTCCATCAGCACTGGCACACCACAGGGGTGTGTCCTCTCCCCACTGCTCTTCTCCCTCTACACTAATGACTGCACCTCAAAGAACCCGTCTGTAAAACTCCTGAAGTTTGCAGATGACACCACCGTCATTGGTTTGATCCAGGATGGTGATGAGTCTGCTTACAGACAGGAGGTGGAACAGCTAGTCCAGTGGTGCAGTCAGAACCACCTGGAGTTAAACTCCAAGAAGACTGTGGAGATGACAGTGGACTTCAGGAGAAGTTCCCCCCCCCCACCCCCTCACCATCCAGAATGACACAGTGTCCACTGTGGATTCCTTTAGGTTCCTGGGATCAACCATCTCACAGGACCTAACATGGTCTCCCCACATTGACTCTGTCCAGAAAAACGCCCAGCAGAGGTCATACTTTCTGCAACAGCTAAGGAAGTGTAATCTGCCTAAGGAGCTGCTGACCACTTTCTACTCAGCCATCATCCAGTCTGTCATCTGTACCTCCATCACTGTCTGGTTTGGGTCAGCCCCCAAACGGGACAGGGCCAGACTGCAACGGACAACTAGGTCTGCAGAGAGGATCATTGGAGCTGACCTTCCCTCCATCCAGGACCTGTACCAGTCCAGGGTCAGGAAAAGGGCAGAAACAATCTCTGCAGACCCCACACATCCTAGTCACAAACTGTTCAACCTCCTTCCCTCTGGTAGGCGATACAGGGCACTGTCCTTCTCTCTGGTAGGAAATACAGGGCTCTGTCCTTCTCTCTGGTAGGAGATACAGGGCTCTGTCCCTCTCTGGTAGGAGATACAGGGCTCTGTTCTTCCCTCTGGTAGGAGATACAGGGCACTGTTCTTCTCTCTGGTAGGAGATACAGGGCTCTGTTCTCTCTGGTAGGAGATACAGGGCTCTGTTCTTCTCTCTGGTAGGAGATACAGGGCACTGTCCTTCCCTCTGGTAGGAGATACAGGGCACTGTCCTCTCTGGTAGGAGATACAGGGCTCTGTCCTTCTCTCTGGTAGGAGATACAGGGCTCTGTCCTTCTCTCTGGTAGGCGATACAGGGCTCTGTCCTTCTCTCTGGTAGGAGATACAGGGCTCTGTTCTCTCTGGATGGAGATACAGGGCACTGTCCTTCTCTCTGGTAGGAGATACAGGGCTCTGTCCTTCTCTCTGGTAGGCGATACAGGGCTCTGTCCTTCTCTCTGGTAGGAGATACAGGGCTCTGTTCTCTCTGGTAGGAGATACAGGGCTCTGTCCTCTCTGGTAGGAGATACAGGGCTCTGTCCTTCCCTCTGGTAGAAGATACAGGGCACTGTCCTTCTCTCTGGTAGGAGATACAGGGCTCTGTCCTTCTCTCTGGTAGAAGATACAGGGCACTCTCCTTCCCTCTGGTAGGAGATACAGGGCTCTGTTCTTCCCTCTGGTAGGAGATACAGGGCTCTGTTCTTCCCTCTGGTAGGAGATACAGGGCACTGTCCTTCCCTCTGGTAGGAGATACAGGGCTCTGTTCTTCCCTCTGGTAGGAGATACAGGGCTCTGTTCTCTCTGGTAGGAGATACAGGGCACTGTTCTTCTCTCTGGTAGGAGATACAGGGCTCTGTTCTCTCTGGTAGGAGATACAGGGCTCTGTCCTTCTCTCTGGTAGGAGATACAGGGCTCTGTCCTTCCCTCTGGTAGGAGATACAGGGCTCTGTTCTTCCCTCTGGTAGGAGATACAGGGCACTGTCCTTCCCTCTGGTAGGAGATACAGGGCACTGTTTGCCAAAACCAGCCGACACAGAGACAGTTTCTTTCCCCAAGCAGTCACTCTGCTGAACACTCAGAAATACACTGAACAAAGTCAATAAACACGGTTCTGCTCATCTACCTCATGTATATTTCAATCTTACAATTACAATATTGTTATTAATATATGACCATTGCACCGAACTGCCTTGCACTATATTTATATTTATATTTATACTTAAATCTTAAATCTCGGACTATACTGATATTGCACCATTCCTTCCCTCTCTTCAGTTGCTACTGTATATTTTTTGTAAATTTGTAAATTCTAGTGCAGTGTTATACCGTATACTTAACAGTATTTTTTTTATATTTCTTACTGTCATTTCTGTTTTTTATTCTGTATAGGTTAAGTGAGTATTGTACTTGAGAGCAAGGACTAGCCAGTGTCAAATTCCTTGTTTGTCTACGCAAACCTGGCCAATAAAGCTGATTCTGGTACTGAGCAATAAAGGTCCCATATGTTCATACTTGTATTTTGGGTTTTTACTAGAACATGTTTACATTTACATTTAATTTTGAGATTTTTCGGTTACACTTTACTTAAGGGTATCTACATAAGAGTGACATGACACTGTCATGAACGTGTCATAAACATTTATGACATAACGCTTCTTCTAGTAAGTGTCATTCAGTTTTGTCATGACAAGTTATGGTTAGGGTTAGGGTTCATGTGTCATGACAGTGTCATATCACTCTTATGTAGATACCTTCAGGTAAAGTGTTACCGATTTTTCTCAAACTGTCTGCCTGACTATACCTGTATTTGTACCTTTCACATAGTACTTTGAACGATTGTTGCTGTAAATAATATTGATATTGATGCTTCTGCATCTGCTGATGAAGTCCATGTGATACGGTTAAAAGCTCAAGAAAAAGCAGGTAAGTGAACCTTGAACGGATCTCAGCCTCTGGTGGTGACTGAAGACAAAAATAAGAGAACTATGTAAGTTGAGAAATTATGTCAAAATTATGTAACTACCTTGCACTTGCACAACTCCTAAGAGACAGTTTAAAAGTGCATTAGATCAGAGATGGTGTGGAACTGACACAGATTATATATAATACAAAATACAACAGTCTTCACCATAGCACAAAGTTACATCTTCGTTGTGCCAGAAGCAATAGAACAACAAGGATTTAAGGGAAAAGTTTTATTAAAACTTTAATTTCCGTAGCTCCAGCAATCGGTTCTATCAGTTATGATAATTGTCACTAAAGTAATTGGTTAGATCTTGGAGCACAGGGATACATACGTCTAACATGTTGTAAACAACCCCCCAGATAGCCAAATTTATTTGGAGGAGAATGAAGGTGATGGGTAAGTGTTACTCAGTTTGAGTAACACTTTGTCTGTTGTAAACATCCAACACATCAACTTATTGGTTCAACTTTTAATATGACATTTCACACACTAAAGAAATATAGCACAAAAAGATCCACACAGCAATGTTAAAATGTTTTTGACAAACACAATGTTAAACATAATTGAACTGGGTGTCTCTCAAGTATTGCTATGCAGAGGATGGACTAGTGGGTGTAACCTTATTACAAGGGTTTTCACCCTGTAGAGGTGCATACTCCTAAAGAAGCCAGATTCTACTTTAACTTGATTGTTGTTGCTGCATCTACTCAAAGTTTATGGGGGAATAAATAAACCCTCAAGGCAGGTCTTGCAGTGTTTATCTCTTATGGCCCAGCTGAACGGGATTAGTGTTTTTCACGTTAGAAAACAACCCTTGCTGCACTGTTGTGAGCATGTCGATAACAAAAAGTAGAGCCACAGCCAATCTTTTAACACATCTGATAAGAAAAGATTTCAAAATAAATGGCTAATGCATCTGCATCCAAGCATCTAGGTGCAAGGATGAAACCCAAGTAGCAGTGTAAAGAGCTGTAAGATCTGCATACAGAGTGACACAATAGCTTCAGACAGTCCCCATATGGGCCTTTGGAGCCGGTAAAATTGAAAATGAAAGCACAGATGCTGTCGCAATATATCGGGAGTTCACAATTCAACAAAGAGTCTTAGAACTGTCAGGATGTGGCAAAAAGGACTCTGACTAGTGTTGCTGAGGAGAGGCGCCTTCTGACAGCTTCACTTAGTGCATCATCCCTGTTTGAATAGGAGCCAAATTATCATATTTCATATGTCAGTCAACAATGAAAAGATGACTGTTATCTGCTGGCTAAAGCAACACAGTGAAAGTGTTTTTTTTCACTTTCAGATAGTTAATCTGCTTTATGAAGTACTTTTTGATTAAAGACTTTAATAAGTTTCAATCCATTTAGCCTTCTTAAAAGTAATCAAACTTAGCAAATGCCTCAAATTCCCTTATACTTATCTTTTAATGGGTTATTTTAATGGGTAGAGCTAATCCAAATATCTAAATGATTATCAAGATAGAGCAATCATATTGATACTAGACTCTGTGCATCTGATATATCTGCCTCATCTATCTCTGCAGCCATGCTGAACCCTCGTATTGGCCTCTGTAACCTTCTATTCACAGCACAGGCTCCTACGCTGAGGCTTTGCCTATTAGATTAAACTAATTATTTGAAACAAGACAAGTTATTTTATGACATCTCAAGCTCACTGGAATTTACAAGCCTTTAGCTACTGTGTTGTAAGTTTGGTGACATATTTATATGTTTTACTGCACAGCTTATAGGAAGTGACCGTATACATTGACATTGCAGTGCTTTTAGTTTTGTGTAATATCAAATCTTGCAGTGTAATAGTATAATAATATATATAATAATAGAAATTTAAAAGCAGAGGACATCTAAGTGAAATTATCACTGCTTGAGGCAGGGACCAACATTACAATTGTTGGAATGATTATATTTTTGATTTGGCCATTATGACAGCCGGCTCCATTGGACTGAATCTATTATGACCACTGGGTCAGTGTAATTGAGTATTTTAAAGCTGCACTAATCAAAATTGCAGTGACCCTGCAGGACTAACGTGGGAGAGACTCTTGGGGACTTCATTGGGGGAAGATGTTGCCCCTAGTTCAGCTGATTAGTCTTAAGTGCCCGAAAATTCATAAAATGTACTCCTGCTTTCAAACTCAAGTATAAAAGCAAGTTATCAAATTTCTTAATGCTAAGAATCACTCTTACTCTACCAGTTATTTAAGACAGCTCCAGAGGTCTCAAGTACTGCATATATGCACTGAGAGACGGGCACAAATCTTTCAGGAGAGGAAGAATGTTTTTGAAATGTTTGACGATGAGCAGTTAATCAAAAATATCTAGGCTATAGTATATAGGCAGGCATTTAACAGCACACCGGTTTAAAATTTGTAATTAGGACACAGTTGAAAATGTGTTTATCATACATTTATGTATTTTAGTATTTCACTTTTACTTATATTTTCAGCTTATTTCATTTCATAGTATTATCTTATGTTGTTATTTTTATAATATATGTTATTCTAGATACACAATCTCCAGTATGCCTCGGACCAGTCTATCTCGCCTACTGTATCCCACAATGCATAGCGCAGGAACAATCACAACAACCACGGCTTGCCGTTGTGGCCAACAACTGGAAACCTTTTTACAATTTTTACAGCTATTTCATCACTAAATGTACTTCTAAGACTCTTTTATGCGAGAAATCAACTGTGTAGAGCTTAAATATGGGCTGTTTTACGAAGATTGATGGCTAATTGCAAATTTGCTTCGATGTTGTCAGAGTTTAGAAGCTCCACAGTCTTATGTGACAGCCAGCTGGTGTCTGCCAGGTCGCTGGCTGGAGCTCCATCAGGAGACTCGCGGACAAGAGGCGTTTATTTCCCTGATTGTTTGTTTAAATAACTCAACACATATCCATTATAAGATTAACTGGAACCTGTGGTTGTCTGGCTTTTCGGAGTTATAAAGCTCCACAAGAGATTGCGGGCGTAACGTTAACAAGCTCGTTGGCTGACTGTCACTCACACAAACACACACACACACACACACACACACACACACACACACACACACACACACACACACACACACACACACACACACACACACACAGCAGAGCAGGCAGAGGTGAGGGAGAGCAGTGTCTGACAGGGCAGAGAAATACCTGTCTTTTTACGGACTACTAAATATATTAGAACATGTATATACATTAGATTTAACATTTCAGTTCGTTATTATTATTTTTTGTATTTGCTTATTTCACATAAATAAGGATTTAAGAAAGTAAGTTTCAGTTTGTACAGTAGAGGAAGTGGTAACATACTATGGCATATATTATGTAGACTTAAGTGGCCTCACCAAAGCATATCATTTTCATTCATTTCTTGGAATCTTGAATTTCCCCTTGAGGATCAATAAAGTATCTATCTATCTATCTATCTATCTATCTATCTATCTATCTATCTATCTATCTATCTATCTATCTATCTATCTATCTATCTATCTGGAGAGGCATTATCATACCTTAAAGTGTCTATATGTAACGTTCAGTTAGTGTTGATTCTAGCGGTCCCTTTGGACTAAAGCGGTACTGTTTAACACACCTGCTGTCATAAAGGACTGGGAGTTAGTGTTACCAGGAGGTCATATAGTCACAATAAATGTTTTTCTCAGAAATCATCCATTTACTATAAGAGAATAAGTTACAGATGCATCGTTGCATTTCAAGTGTTGCTACGGTAACTTAGTCTACTTTGGATGTCTGGTGAGATAAACCAGGTATCACTGTCACTGGGTCAGAGCTAAAGCATTAAGAGATAGTTGTAGCAACCAACGTAATAATAACTTAGATTAATATAGAGCATTTCATGAAACCCACGGATGCTTTTACACAAGTACAGGAGGACAGGGTAAGAGAAAATAGTAGACCAACACAAACAGGACTAAAAAGAATTAAACCTCCGCGCTAAATGGAAGGGGGACGTCATTTAATCTAGGCTACAGACGTACAACCACATCGCACAATGTAAAGTTATGTTATCAATAAAATAGACATATTACATACCTAAGGGCCAAATTGGGCACCATTTTGAATCATTAACAATCCCATAATATATCTGTTGAAAGCCCAACCGAAGTTGACTCGCATTAAAACAGTACTTCACAGTTCCTGATATCCCGATGGAAACTTTCATGGGCACGGAGATCGTCCAGTGTGTTATCCACAGCTTGTACATTGGCTAGCAAGATGCTTGCAGAGAACATCTGTGAGGCTGGAATATCAGCTGGTGTTTAATCCCTTGTAGCCTGCATTGACTACATCGTTCAGTCTGTTTCTTTCTGACTGACAAGACAAAAAGATTCAGTGTATGTTTCTGTAAATAGTCATTATGTGTGGGCTGTCTTGCTTTAGTCAAGCACTCACAACAAAGCTGTAGAGTAAGCGATATCCTTGATGCTTTCAAACTAGACTTAAATGACAACCATAATGATAGTTTTCTCCTTTTTGCGTTGCACAGTTTAGCTCAATACAGAACAATAATAAATAGTCTGGCTTTGAATTAATGACAAATAGCTTTAGGCTTGTAGTTCCAACTGATCATAAATGCCGGCCTCTCGAACAGCTCTGACATGAGGTAGGTGATGCATATTTATGATTTTCATCTGTAAGTATAAAAATCATAAATAAATCAAATGCAATTTTTTAAAGAGTGAATTCAATTCATACATGTTGCAATGAGATTTTTTGTGGGATACAGAGATCAGATGAATGCTTATTGTCTTTTCCAAGTGTTGTGAATAATGATTACTTAATTGCTTGAATAAATAAGAGAGCAATTTGTAATTTGTTGGGCAGGGGATCGTTGCTCATATGTTATTCATATTGTAAGTGAAGCAGGGGGAGGCAAAGTTTCCTCTCTGTGAAGCCAGCTTAGTTAACTGGCTATGAAGCCAGTTTTCTTAGGACAGCGATACAAAGGTCAAAGGTGACCCGGCAGTCTGCCTCGCTGGCTAAGTGTTGGTGGAGCTCCTGCATGAGCAAAGTGCCTCTGTTTATAAAATGGGCTCTGCTCTCCAAATGTGATTTGGTGATGGATTTAATCAATTGATTATTATTATTACACAAGTGCAATATGCATGAGCCCACTCTAATGGATTCCACTCTCGAACCGGTGCTGTGCCAAACAGTACACATACATTCTCCTCTACTTTTGGTCAGGAGGTTCAGAAAATAGCTAAAATTCACAGATTTGCTTAATGTACGTAAGTGTTATTCCCACTTTGTAATTCTGTTAATCCTTCCACCCTGCACAGGTGGTGAGTTTGCATTCCTGTAAAAAATAAGATCCAACAGACAGTATCTGAAGCCATGTTTCCATCTAATTGCCAAGCAAATTTTAAGCAAACTTTTAAATTTTCGCAAAAAAGAAAATGGGAATTAGAAGCGTTTCCATCAACTGGTTTAGAGCGAATCTACCCAAAGCGTAGTTTCATCACAAGTTGACGTTAGACATGGTTGTAGATTGCAAACCGTCTGGCTAAATCAAAGAGTTTAGAAGCTAAGTTCTTTGGCTAAATGGAGAGAGGTAGCATTGGACAAGTTGGCCACCTGTGCAAAATCCAGGGTTGTGGCAGAGACTTTTGGTGTCAGCGAGACAACCGTTCAGCACTGTGTATACGCGGTGTGCAGGGCCGTACCATTCAAGCTGTTGAACCAATTCTTCAATTTACCCGACGTGTCTGAGGCTCAGGCTACAGCGCACCGCAACGCCACTACGCACCTTCTGCCACAAGTGTACTGCGCCTTGGATGGGACCACCGATCCTTCCTTGAGGAAGTTTTTTTAATTTTGCCGTTTCCATCAACATTTTCTAATACGATACTTCAAAATGCGCATAAAAATACGTTGATGGAAACACGACTTGAGTCTCACCAACCGTTTTAGTTGCTGTAAAAACGGTTGGTTGCTGCTATGTAATAACTCTAATCTAATAGACCAATTAAATCAGGTAATGTTGATACAGTGTTGATGGTACAGTTCTTTATAGCTTATCAAATATATGATTTATTTAAATGGTAAAATGATTGCTATTTATTATGATAGAATCATTAAATGACCATTGCCTGCAGCTCTTAAACTACAGTAGGTTAAATCTGCACATGTATTACGCTCAAATGAACATTTTGTTTTTAAATATATTATAAACATTTTTCCCATTGCTTTTCTCATTCAATGCTGAACCGCAATGATCTCTTCTGTTTTGGTAATGAGAGGCGGTGTGATTTCAGCAAAACATGAAGGAGTGTGACAGAAAGAGTTCAGCACAGGTCTGAAACTGAGACTTCAATCCGAGCCGTACCGGACCTGACCAAACCCGCCTGGTAATGCAGATAAAGTTATATGCTTGCTTTGGGCAGGCTTTCTTACAATTACAGGTTCTTTTTTTATTGCTAAATGACAGTGGGCACAACTGAAGACACGTGCAAAACTCTCAACACAGTCTGCACTGTAGCAGTTCATGTGGATACAACTCTAGTTCGTTTTTCTAGAACACAGTTTTCAAATCTCTACACAAGTAACCCATGGCTTTAACCACAACCTGCACAATACTGTGGATTTACAGCACTTTGTTCAAATGCTAACACACTGCTGTGAAAACTGTTAACCACACATTCAAAACTGATTGGATTTCAGTCTGATGAATTTTAAACACTGCTGATTGCAATTTTAGCTGAAAGCCTTAGCAGGTGTCGTGTTTTAGAATTGAGGACTATGGTTAACTGCTCCTCAGATCTCTGCAGGGTAAATCCAGACAGCTAGCTAGACTATCTGTCCAATCGGAGTTTTCTCTCGCACGACTAAAACTACTTTTGAACGTACACATGTTCCACCAAAACAAGGTCCTTACCGAGGCAATTTAGCGTTTATCACCACCCATGACGATTGTGATTGGTTTAAAGAAATGCCAATAAACCAGAGCACGTTTTTCTCCCATCCCAGAATGCTGTGTGGACTCGTCAGACCTTCCTCCACAGCGCTGTGGAGTCTACACAGTCAGTCTGGGACAAAGTTTATAGGCTGTGCTTGGACTGACAATGCTGTTCTCTTGGTGTTACACATAGGCACATATACAAACTGTTGTAATTCCTACACCGTTCACCTGATTTGGATGTAAATACCCTCAAATTAAAGCTGAAAGTCTGCAGTTAAAGCACATCTTGTTCGTTTCATTTCAACTCCATTGTGGTGGTGTATAGAGCCAAAAAGATTAGAATTGTGTCGATGTCCCAATATTTATGGACCTGACTGTATTTGTCATGTTGTTTTGTATATGTTGATATATTGAGCCACAGATGGAGAAACACCCACAATCATAAAATATGTGTTACAAAACCTTTAGGGAACAAATCAAAGCAAAAATCAACCCAATTGTGCCTTCTGGACAATTTAGAAATCTGGTTTTAAACCTGCCAACTTCTCCTTGTAAATGCTTTACATAATTGTATTTTCTTTTGAATCCCTATTATCCCTGATGTATTTATCAAATAATTTTCCAATTCTGAATTTTTTATTGTCTCTATATTTCTCATGATTGTAATTAATGTCTTGTTGTTCTGTATTTGTCTTTGTAATTTGACTCCATCACATTAAAATGATGATCTCTGGAGGATAAATAAAGGTTGAATGAAAAAAATTAAAAAAGCGTAGCCATGCTGTTCACAAAGTCAGCTTGTGCAGCTGAATATACATGTGTACATCTATAATCTCTCCTCCTATAATCTGACTTCTTTTCTACTGTTCTATAATAAAGTGTAATACAAATCACTCAAGCAGAAACTGTAATACTCAGACTAACCAAACCTTTACCTGTTTTTTCCTCACATTCAGCTTGCACTGGCACAGCATTTTGTGCTTCTGTCCTCCACCTGACATGCAAGTCTATCAGTAACCTGCACCAATGGTTAGAGTGTGTGTTCAGGATTATAAGAGCCCTGTAATACATTGTATCAGGCTCCCAAGGTGAAAGGGAGAGACAGGGGTCCAAGATTAATTCGAGCCACAGTATAATGAGGCTGCTCTCAGACTTCCCCGCTGAATAAAGACAAATGGCTTTTGTTTGTTCCAGCTTTCCTATCTTACATTGATAACTCAAATAATTCCATTTCATATCCAAGTATCATCCGACACAGACGGAGGAGAAAAAAAAAAGAAAGTGAAATAAACTGTAATTTGGGCTGGCTTCTATGAAGTTACAGGGTTTTTTCATACTGTAGTTGAATAATCCCGGAGGGGGGGGAGAGCAGAGGATGGTTGATCTGAGATGACAATACTGTCCTCTCTCCGGAGAAAAGTATTTTTTATCCAACAATAAATATCTTTCCAGTCACTTTGCTCTTGGATGAATGTGTGCATGCAGGATTCTTGTTCAGGAGCCATCAAATCAAAGATTTTACCTGTCAGGGTCAAGACCATCACTCGGGTTATAATTAAAGTCCTAATCAATAATCGCTGTAATTGCTCGTCCTCAGTCATATCACGCCTGAGTCATGGTCTACCAGGTCAAAGCCATCCCGTGTATGCCGGACCAATCATGTCAACGTCTGACCCTAACTCTTTTAAGTGCAGCAAAGCATGACAGTATACACTCAGAGAAGAACTGCAACCCGGGATGAATTCAAAATCAATCTAATTTATAAAGGCCCTTAAAAACTATTTTCTCATTTTGCTTCTTATAAGCAGAGATTGGAGCCTTGATGAACACACAATAGTTAGCAGTTTTGGTTATTTCACATTTCTTTCTTTCACATTTCTGTTTTGTCTACGTTGGAGTATAGTCTGGATCAACAGAAGTACATTTCCAGGATAAAGCCTGGATGTCAGGCTTTGTCCCTCACCTTCCGCTCACTGTGTTGGCGTTCTCAAACTCTGTTCGCTACGGGAAACAACAACATATTTCAGGCAAGAAAGCTACACGCTAAAAATGGCAGGTTTTGAAGAAAATTTGGATTGTGCAACAAGGCAGTCTTGCTCGGTTTTTTTGATGAATGATTGTAAAGATTTACAAAGAATATGTTTAGGGCAACAAAAGATAGCCGGTGCAACACAGATGCAGCACCGGCTATCTTTTGTTACTTTATACCGTTTTTGTCCCTCCTTGGTTGCACCGGATTGTTGTGGTCTGCAGAAGCGCAGAGAACTTTCTCTTTCTAATATGTTTAGGGCATTTCCTCTCTAACTGGGACGTTTTGGGACTGATTGGTGGGATTGCTGTGGACGAAGTACACACGGAGATACACTGGTAAGAGCCAATGAGGTTTAATCATGTATCAGCTTATTTAAATAGCTCACGTTGCTGTATTATGTCAACAGTTTAACATCATTTAATACTGGATGTAGCGTTATTTTTTGTGGTGTGCAAATGTTCCACCAAAACCAGTTCCTTCCAGAGACTATTTAGCAGAGCCACCGTCACTGTGTCCGGAGCTTAGCACCGCCCAAGACCACTGTGATTAGTTTAAAGAAATGCAAACAACCCAGAGGGTTTTTTTCTCTTATCCCAGAAGGTATCTGTGGTGTAGCCAGACCTTCCTCCACAGTGCTGTGGAAATAGGTCTGGCAATGCGAGACACTAGTGCAAGACAAAAATATAACTTTTAAATATGCCATCATTAAAAAAAAAGTTCTACTCTTGGCTCAAAGTGACATAAATGTGTGACAGATTTCTTTATATTTGTCATCTGCTCCAGGCACTTTATTGTAGTGTTTACATTACATACACTGCTACATGCTAACATTAGGGAAACATGTAATCTTGGTTGCAGATGTTGTTAATTTCTCCCCCATTTCGGATTGCATCCCTGCTGGGACATGTATGGTGTGTAGCTTTTGGTTTAGAAGCCTCTGTTGGTGATTTTTCATGGTAGAAAGCACTGCTATACTCTGTGGAGTCAGTCTCCGGCTGCAACCAGTGTTGGGGATTAACGGAATACATGTACCGGAGTTACGTATTCAGAATACAAATTATGAGTAACTGTATTCCGTTACAGTTACAATTTAAATAGTTGGTATTTAGAATACAGTTACATTGTTGAAATCAATGGATTACATGACGATACTTCTCTGTTTCACGGGTTTATTCACTCTCTAAATAAATTAAGGCAACTCCATGCATTTCCCAGAAGCCCCAATATGAAAACGAAAAAATTAGCGATTTGCATGATCAGTGATAGAGGTAGAGATGCAGTCGGAACCGGCACAACAGAACCAGGGCAGGAATGGTTTCTATCTTGGAAATTCAAACAGCATTTCACATTAAAGAAAGAGAAGGGAGAACAAAATATAACTGTGCACTGCATTGCAACTTCTGCTTGCCAGCAACCAACCTCCTTTCAGCGTCCAAATTACTCCACCTCCAACCTGAAGAAGCATCTTAAAGTAAGTTATTTTTAGCCAAGGGTAGTAGTCTGCTAGTAGTCTAGACCTTGCTATTTCATAGTTGACGTGCGACTTAACATTCTCCTACGTGCTGATTTACTAGCCCCAGAGCCGTTGAAAGACTAGCCCTGTTTGACATGTTAGCTAACGTTAGCTAAAATTAGCTCGTGGTAGGTTAGACTGCGGTTCGATTTTTGTAGTATGCAGTTCGGGACTACAAATACAAAAATCTATCTGCTTGTTTAGGTACACATTCAGCCAGTTGGACCAGAAGAACACACCAGAATAGACCTGTTTAGTAAGCTGGATGTGATGGCTGTATTCTTACTTATAAAATGCAATTCAATGTGGAAGTAATCCAAGTATTCAGAATACGTTACTCAGATTGAGTAGCGTAACGGAATACGTTACAAATTACGTTTTTGGGCATGTATTCTGTACTCTGTAACGGAATACGTTTTGAAAGTATCCTTCCCAACACTGGCTGCAACTGATGGTAGACAGCGAGGGTTGAGGCTAGAAGAGATACAGCTATGGCGTTTAGCCAAGAAAAAGCGAACGTCATGACGCAAGACAGGTAAGTTTAGTCACCAAAACGACTAGTTAAGTTTCGGAAAAAGATTGTGGTTTGGAATAAAACACTCCTGAGGAACGAACACGCATTGCCTGGGTAAAAGTATTACAATTTCATTATATTAGATTTTGCGAGATTTTGGGTAACTTCCGGCCGTAGCTCTATCCCTTCTAGCAACAATTAGTCTAAAGCCACAACGTTTACGGGATTGGTCAGCCACTGGAAATTCCGCTGGATGTCCGTCTCCTTCCTCTGTCTTTGTGTTGGCGTTCTAACCTCTGGTGGATTTGTGAGGACTATGGTTAACTGCTCCTCAGATCTCTGCAGGGTAAATCCAGACAGCTAGCTAGACTATCTGTCCAATCGGAGTTTTCTGTTGCACGACTAAAACTACTTTTGAACGTACACATGTTCCACCAAAACAAGTTCCTTCCTGAGACTATTTAGCAGAGGCACCGTGGCTCAAGACGATTGTGATTGGTTTAAAGAAATGCCAATAAACCAGAGCACGTTTTTCTCCCATTCCGGAATGCTGTGTGGACTAGCCAGACCTTCCTCCGCAGCGCTGTGGAGGAAGGTCTGGCAAAGTGAGACTAAGCCACAACTGAACAGATTCGGAGACGTGAAGACGCTGACCAATCAGAGCAGACTGGACTTTTTCCAGAGGGGGGCTTAAAGAGACAGGCGCTCCAACAGAGCGTCTCAGACAGAGGGGGGGAATACAGGTGCAGCAGCCATGGGCAGTATAAAAAAAAAAAAAAAAAAGTTTATAGGTTAATAATAAGTATAAACCTGAAGATGAGAAAAATAGGTTTGGGTTTGTAGACGCACCAAATTACTAACAGGCAACCAGTATTATTTTGCAAGATCACTGCAAATATTGATTTGATTCTGTTTACCCATAATGCACTGTACTATCAAGGAAATTACCTTCCCTCTCATGAGTCCTGATAACAAACAAAATCCCATCTCCCTATTGTGGACTGCATAAAGCTCACACTGTAATGGCTGGTTTACAAGTGAAATAATTTATCTCTCATTTCCAATCTCCATCTGATTCAGTTTTTTTTTCTTCCTTTTAGTGCTTTGAGAGTTAAAGGGTAACTAAGTTTTTTTCATCCTGCACTCTATTTTCCTCTGTTTTTGTGTCTAAGTGACTGATGGATCAACAATCTTTGACATTGGTCCAGTATTAAGAGAGATCTCTGCAGTCAGCAGCAGTGAAACAAGCTACAATGTAAGTTAATAAGGACAATTGTCCAGCTTGTATTTACCTTCACTAAAGTGCTCGTTTTTCCACTGACAGACTCAGATTAATATTCTAAGTGTCTGATAACATTATGGAAAGGATTTCTAAGGAGGTCGATCTTTCTGTTAAAGAGTAAGATCCTTTTTTTAAACATAAAAACATCCGCAAAATTGCGTTTGCTAAACCCACCAGACTCCATGTAAATAATCAGTGATTTTAGCATCGTAAAATACACTTCATTCAAAGTGGACAGAAACAAAATAAAACTATGAAAAGCCGTTTTGGGTCGTCTTTCTACTTTTCCAACCATCACAGCTCTAGTTTTGGTTGAAATAAACGCATAGTTTACTGATTCACCGGAAATTCCGCCGGATGTTTGTCACCTTCTGCTTTATTTTCTTCTATATATAAACCTATATATATATATATATACATAAACCAGAGCACGTTTTTCTCCAATCCAGGAATGCTGTGTGGACTAGACCACTAGGACCTTCCTCTGCAGCACTGTGGAGGAAGGTCTGGTAATGCAAGACTAACTTAAATGAGACCCAAATTGAAAATAAACTGAAATGCAAAATACATTCGTAATGGATTTGTTCTCTTTTGTGTAGAGTTACAAAAAAAAGAGCTTTTCATAGGCTAAGATGGACTGTTTAAAAGTTATCTCAAGTTTGAAATATCTCATTGGACTCCACTTTGAAATTATTTTTAGCAAAAGTGCTTGCGTCATCCAACAATGACATATTAGCAAAAACTATGCATATGAATAGGTTGTTACATACATTAGGGTATGTATACAAGCTGTTAACTCAGCAGTATTCATTAGCGTTAGACATTAGCACTTGTCCATAGTCTTGATAACGATATAAAAAAAAAGCAAAAACAGGAAAAACACATGTTCATTTTGACTCTTTTTTTGTTTAAATACAGTCACTGCACTATGGGAGAGCTGGCACTGTTGCACAGTGTTTTTGTTACAGCAAATGGTCTACGACTGAAAGAGGAGCAGGAAGACAAGAAAAGTGCTGGCAGTTTTCTAACCCTTTTTGTGAGCTTCTATACTGCTGATTGGTACTGGTGCTTTGATTCATCAGGCCAGCAGTGGGATTTGTAGCGAACATCTTCATCTTCTTTGCACCCTTCAGTTCACAGAAATGTCATCACACAGAGAACAAATGCACTGATGTACAAAAATACATTTATTTGAAACAATTTCAAAATGACAGTTTCTTTAAACGTAGAAATATCGAAATAAAGATGAAACAACATTACCAATGATGCATGCATTGTAGATTTTTGTGCACTGAAGAACATTACAATGCGTATGCCTTCTGAAATATCACAAAAGCAAGAATGTCTTTCATTTTTCAAGTATGGATTCCCCCGGAGATCTGGTTCTTACAGTATAATGTGGCATTTAAAATATGAGATGATACAGCAAGTTCCAGTGATCAAAGTAGAGATTGAACGAACAATGAGGAAATGACCCAATGTGTAGGAGTTTGTTTTACTGGTGACAGTTCCAATATGTCTGTGCAGGTATAAAGCAAAAAAACTAAACTAAAACACTTTTTGTAGCTATTCTTTACTATCTTTACAGACATTTCCCAATTCTTACCCAGCAACAGCTGTTACAAAGCATTGTAGCCTGGCTATGAACCAGTCGGTAGTCATCATACATTCTTTACAATTTCAAATGGTCTAAGAGGAAAAGAAGAAATACAATAAAAGTATGCTTTGAGTTGTGCTCGGCAAAAACTTTTTGGTAGTTATTTTTCTGTTTCTCCTAATCCTGTTTTTCTAATAAGAATCAGAAAAAAGTGAAACCATCAAAGCCCCAACCCAAAGAAAGTCCAGCCCAGCAAACAACCCTTTGCTTATGACATGTGTTGAATACAACAAAGCTATGAAACAATCTTTGTTTCAATGTGTATTCTGTCTGCAGTAACAAGGCTTGGCTGTTTGGTTTGAGATGTGAACGCTCTGTTTGAGGTAATGCATATGTGATGTGACAGCCTATATCTGTGTGCAGTGTTGTTTACTTGAGCTGAGCATTGTGGGAAAGCTCTGCATGGGGCATCCTCTGCTCAGCTCTCCAGCGTTCTCTGATTATCTTCATACTGGAAACCAGGAGGCCGACGGGTGTCAACCCGAGGACACGCAGGCCCCTTTTGCAGGAACAAAGTGCTGATGGAGAGTTGCATGCTGGGAGGACGCTACTCCCTAATTTCAAATTAAACGCACAGCAGTTAGTCAAGTGTTGGGTTGTAGAAAGACGCCTGATGGCACCAGGGAGAGTGGATTCATTACATCAACACAGCTTAATTGTACTGTATCTCCTCTGTTTGAACACTGAGATGTCTAAATAAATACAAATTGTTCCAGTCTTCATATTTAGCGAAGCTATTTTATTTATTTTTTTCATGTGAGTGAAAATGTTTGTGAGACTATTTTAGCCATCAAATATAAAACACTCCTCAAGCTGCATAAAGCAGACACCTCAAAACCCTGAGCAACGGACCAAGTGAGAAACACTGCACTGAAGGGGTTACTGGTATATCCATTTATAAACAAAATAATGAGTTTGCTTTTAATATTCTATATTCAATATCACATTAACAATGTTATAGCCTATAAAATATCTATATACTTTAGGCCTTCTTAGAGATGGATATCAATAGCATTAGGTGGAGCCTTAAACGTGTGCAAGTAATCTGCATTCATGAATAATATAAGATGTATATTGGTATTCAGATTGGTATTTTGCCGAACAGGAACTGAATCCAAAATGGAACCAGCTATCAGAACCTAACCCACTAACTATAGTATCCCATTTTATAGTTAAGCAATGTTACACGAGGGAGTGTAATTTAACGTCATTATTGGCACGACAGTGATGCGGCTAGCTGCGTAAGAATCACTGAAGTGCCAATAATATGACGTTAAATCATACACTCTTGTGTAATATTGCATTTATACAACAATGTTTACCAACAAAATAAGGGTTAAATCAAACTGGATTCATATTGTGAGGCAAAATAAAAAAGCAACAGAGAGGATTTCTAGTCCCTCCCTGTTTAGCCAGCAAGCTAACTTAAGCTAACGTTAGCTTTGTAGATATCGTGGGGTTTCCCAAACTGAATAAATACCGCACATATGAACACAAAACTGCTTGGCTAGCTCAATCTTGTTGTAACTAAGATATCTGCTGAAAAAATTTGAAGTAATAATAATCAGAAGGAAAAAAAAGTGAATCGATTTAGCTCCGCAAACTTCACATGTAGCATGAATCACTTTATATGAAATTATATGAGATTAGAATTATATGAGATATTATATGAGAGCTTCTGTGTGTTCCACTTTGGTTCCTAAATTGGTGGTTGGTTCCTTATGAATATAAATGTTTCAAAAACAGTTTTGGATTCAACTCTGTAATGCTGACATGGAAATGGCGGAGTAATATTTGTAGTGATGAACATGGTGTGCTCAAACGACTGATTTGAGCACACTCTAAATGTCTAGATGACCAATCAGATTGCCTGACAGATTATCTTGTATACTTCGGAATAAATCATGTGAATATTGTGAATTTGATCACTGGTAGCCACAATAGAATAACTATTCATAATACGTGATTAAGCCTTTGTTCTGAGGCCAAATCAGAACTATCAGAGCCATTGTCCTAGAGGCGGAATGTAATGCAATGATGCCAATGTTCATATAGTTTTAAAAACTGTCATCTGTGTAAAAATGTCTGAATATCTATTGTATATGCCTAATGAAAATATCAACACATTGAACATGAATATGGTAAGGTTGATCTTTTTCATTTAATTTCTAGGGAAATGGTTGAAAGTTAAATCTGTAGTAAGCCAATACAGTTCTATAAACCCGTTCTACTAGATACATATCGCCCAACAGCAACTGAAGAAAATGAGAGCACAACAAAACTCTGGGCAAAATCGATTGGGTTCTTTTGACGAACGATTAGAAAATGACTATTTACAACACTTGCTTATCTACAACACGGAAATTGTGTCCTCAATAAGAACATGCACAAGTCAAGGACCTTAGCAAAACAAAGTTGATTTCTTTAAGTAATGTTTGACTTTTTAACAGACTTTCAAACAGATCATTGTCAGATCCTGTGTCTTCGCCATGGTACTCAGACTACGAGCATGTAGAAAGTAATAATATATACATTTAACAGAACAGATGATCATATCGTACATTTCAACAATATTCCCTGTTTGATTGAAGACTCAGACGTTATAGTCTATATATAGGCAGAAATGATATTCGAAGCAAACTCCTTAGGAAATTTACATAACTCTTCATGGGTTTTGACAAAAGATATTTCACTCTGCAAATCAATGTTGTTATGTAGCTTATACATCCACAAAACGGAATAAGTCTTGCCAGTAATTACAATGATCTCATTGAGCAAATTGACATTTGCTGCATGGATGTTTTTGAGCGAGGCATCCGTGCAAGTCTGTATAAATGAGGTCCCTTAGAAAACTATTAACATCAGTTGTGTTGAGAATTACAAAACAGAAAAAGAGAACCCCCGACACTGTAATACTTTGCTCTGTACATAAACTGTTGCTCTCCGGTTTTACACGCTAGTACAGTTTGGAATCTCCCTTGTGCTCTCGCAGGCATTTCCAACTCCCCCTATAAGCAGAAATAAAGGAAGGAAAAGAAGAAAAACAAGAGAAGAACAAAGATAGTTAGTTCTGCGTCAGGACTTCAATGTCTGTAAAACAAATGACTTCTTTGACACTGACACCTCATGTTAATTACTGAGATGCTGTTTTATCAAAGGCTCTGAAGCTGTTTAATAGCATGGGAATTGGAAAGTGAGCCATTAAATATGAATGTGTCTGTTTTATTATGACACCTTTAGTTGATGAATGGACACACACAGAATGACAATAAATTGCAGTTTTGAAATGTATTATTTCTTTGAGACAAGCGAGAAGCTGTTTGACAAACTGGGGGTGTTGAACATGAAAGATGTGAGCTTTTACCAGGGAGGGAGGCTCTTTTTTAAATGGACGTAGCAACAGTGATGTCACCCATTGGTTTTGTGACCTGCCGTTTTGAAGCCTCGAGTTTGGCAATTTGGCCATCGCTATCTTGTTTTTTTTTAAATCGGACGTGAAAATGTTGGACTAGAGGGCGTAGCTGTGGAGTACGCGGCTACGCCTGTTGTCTATGGTTGCAATGGCGCTGCATTAAGCTAATCGCTATAGAGGGTATAAAGTTGCCGATTTTCAACAGAAAAACGAAACTTTAGTCTTAATTTGTCACATAGGCTACAATTGACAGTACAATGTAATGAAATTCAATTACTGGATTTAACCCATCCTAAGTATTAGGAGCAGTGGACAGCTATACAGTGAACATCCGGGGAGCAACTTGTCTTGCTCAGGGACACTTTGACATGTGGCCGAAAAAGCCTGGGACCGAACCGCCAATTTTGTGGCTGAGGGGCGACCACTCTACCTCCGATTCACAGTCACCCCAGGCTGAAGTGAGTCACCATGCCAAGTTTTACCGGCAGGACCTCCGGATACTAATGGCAGTATACAGAAACACTTTCCTTAAGTTACCAGCTAATGCTAATGCTAGCTAGCAAGCTTGGTTAGCAAGGAGCTACGGAACTCTGAACAAGGCATTTTTAGGCAACCAAATCTTCCAATCAACTTTGATGAAGTGAAAACACACAGTGGAAGGGTCAAATTGTAAGATGAAAACACGGACAACACCCAAAACAAGTTCACAGCTATTTTTATGTACACAGTGCCATGGTGAGCATTGCTAAGGCTAAAGCGCGTATCCCCGCCCCATTTTTCAGGTCTCTACCGTTATTCTGAATTTAAAAGCCTATGTCATCAGCTGAATAAGAGCCAAATGAATCCAGTAAGTGCACTTTCCAGATGACCTGCAATGCTTTCTTTTTTTGTTTTGTAAATTTTATTTATGCAGATTTTTATATATACAGGCGCACATAATGCAAACAAAAAAAAGACAGTAAACCAGACAATTAAAACACAACAAAGCAAAAACATACAGCCAGCACTTACTCATTATATAGAAAAGAAAAAGTATTAATATACATGTCGATTCACTGAACAGATGTCCCAGAAAGACCACTCACACAGATTGAGTCAAGGAGGCCTGAGCCGGAGGGGAGTGGAAAAGTCTCAGTATGGATAACTAACAAAAGTTAAAAACTAGGGCTGTCAAACTATTAATTTTTTTAATCGCGATTAATCACTGAAGTTCTATACTTAATCGCGATTAATCGCATATTTTATCACATGATTAAAATTCTATTATTTATCATTTCAGAACAGTTTTTAAGTACATATTAACAATCAAAAGCAATTATTACCAGTGTATCTTCATTGGAAATCAAATGAATGCAAAGAAAGTTACTTTATGAACTTGATTTTAAGATTTGTAATTATTTATTTACTGTAAACGAAAGAAAAATGTGTGAATCTGTCATTATCGCACAATTCCTCCAAGTACCTAACTAAAAAACTAAAAATCCCTATCCTTACCAGAGTCAATCTAGTGTTTAGTAACTCCTAAATAATGTTGATTCCTCACTGACGTCCAGTGATCAGCGGTTAATGAGACAGTGTTTGCAGCACCTTGCAGCTGTTCAGTGTGGCTGCTTTCTCCGTGTCGTACAGGCTGTGTATCCGTGAAAACTACTGTCCCTCTCAACGGCAACGAGACAGGTCAGAACATGCCAACTGTAGTACGTCTTTAAGACCCGAGTCCTCTATGATGCTGACAGGTCTGCAGTTAGTTGCCACCCGTTTCGCAAGAGCTGTAGTAATTTTTTGGGATTTTTTTGGGAACTACATGCTTAGCTAGCTCCGTAGCTGGTAGCTCAAGCTTGCCGTGCTTCGGTGATATTTTAATTTGGCTTCACACAACGTGCATATGGCTTTCGACTTGTCTAGGAGCTGTCCGGGAGTTTTGGAAAATAAAATGCTCCATTCAGAGTTATTGCTGCTGTGTTTCTCCATCATGCCTGCAGCCTGCAGCAGCAGGATGTGTTACGAGGAAGTGGCAGCTTGACGATAAGTAACGGTGCTGCAAAGGGTCAAAATAGTAGCTGTTAGGCACCACGCAAAGCCCAGTGAAGTGTAAAATAAATTAATAAATGCCGGCATGCGATTAATGCGATTAAAAAAAGTTAATCGCGTCACGTCGGTCCTTAATCACATCGCGATTAATGCGTTAGCGCTGACAGCCCTATTAAAAACATAAAAAACATAAAAAAATAAAAAATAGCAGTACAGTGCATTTAGGTCCCCGTTTGTGGTCTATCCTTCCTGATGTATTCTATGAAAGGGCCCCAAATCTTCTTGAACTTATCTTGAGAGTTAGACATGGACAACCGAACTTCTTCAAGGAAACCATATCATTTAGCCGCCTCTTGAAGCAAGGAGGGGAAGCTGACTTCCACTCCTTTAGGATAACCCGCTTTGCAATGGTACCAAACATGAGGGCTTGTTGTAAAGCGGATGGAAGAAACCTGCAATGCTTTCTTTTGGTAAAGCTGCAAAACAGACTCTGTGCACCACATAAGGTCAGAGTAAGAAGTATTCTGCCAATTTGTGTTTTTGTGCCGGATTGTAATATTCTTTTTAAAATAAGTCATATTGTGACCAAATAGTGCAGTGATTAAGGCTGCTGCCTTTGTGCTCTTGCTGGCCTATAGAATCCTGAGGCAGCATGCTTAAACATGTTGATTTTATTAATTATTCATTGTTCTCAGTACTGCAAGCCTTGCTGAATTCTATTCTTTACTATGTTAAAAACCCAGCCAGGACCATGGCCAGAAGCTCCTTCTGCTTCCTCTTCTCTGAATAATTAGGAATGCTAAAAGGAGATTACGTGCCGATTCTTTGTTTTAAAATTAATTCTAATTCAATAGCTAAAGTATGCCTGGGGGGTGAATCTGCACACATTTATTCTGTGCAGTCTCACTTTTACTCTAATAGCATCTCCAAAACAAAAGAAACAAATCCTGTCTCAGACCATATGACCAAAATTCCTTTTCATCCCTTTCAAGGAACGGTCTTTACAATTAACAGTGTTGTCAGCAGGTACATATTTGGATTGCGTACATTATTTGACCTGAATATGAAAGTTCTTCACTTACTTTTGACCCTGGCATCCACTTCCTTCTCCATGAGTTCTTTGGATGTGGAGAACTCACTCAGAGTGATTTTAGGCGTGCTGTCACCCTGGCCCACCGAGCCAATCATCTCCTGCTCTTTCTCCTGGTTAACCTCAGCGTATATGTTGATCCATGGTATTTTTCTAAAGATATACAAAAAAAGAGATTGACAAATGAGCCTCAGAACAATGAAAAAAACATCTAGCAGCAACATTTTTCAGTAAAAAAAGAAGCAAAATGTCATTATTATATCACATATCACATTATGTATCACACCTCTTAACAAAAGTCATTTTGAGATGACAAACTTCTCTTAAAAATAAACTAGGGGCGGAAATCACCAGAGGCCTCACGATACGATATCATCGCGATATTTATGTCACGATACGATATTATTGCCATTTTAAACACATTGCAATATTCTGCGATATACTGCAATTTATGACATTTTTTCCAACTTCAAAAGAAAACTTTGTCAACATATTTTTTATCTGAAAAGATCAATTTCTGTTTGTTCATCTCACTTCAATTTTATTGCTGCAAAATGGGATTGTCAAGCAGACAAACTGACCAACACATGCATAATAAAAGATCCACACTTGGCGTCTGTTTATCGATACAGTATTCCCACGGAAAATATCGTGATACTATGCTGTATCGATTCCTCCCCCCCCCCCCCCAAGCTATGGACATTCCAACTTTCAAAGTTTTCTTGACTATAATTATACCTCCATAACAAATCCATACGCAAATTACAGTAACATTTGTATCTTTTACAACTAATATACATCTTTATTTAGTCCCTATCCAATTTATTTCCAATTACTATTCATTTTGGTTATTAATTGCTCTGTTTTGTCAACTGTGAGATTTCTTGAAAAATGCATGCTTTTTAGACTAATGGGGAAAATTTCATATCCATAATTAATGACAGCTTTTCCATTTCCCCCGACTTTTCAAGAGCATCATTTTAAGTATGAATAATTTATCCAGCAAATAACAGCTAAGGCCCAGCAAGCGCATATTAAACCATTTAATGGTAATTTTCTCCGCATTTTATCAGTGATTGGTGCGTGTACCTCATGCATTGGAATCCTGCTAGAAATATGTCTACAACCTCTACGGGGACTTGTCGAATCAAATTCCCAAACATGACAGATTGATTGGTCCAGACTGTGCTCATTTGGTATCATCAATAATGGATAACATGATAATAGATATATAGTAGGGTTCTATATGATTATGCTATGTGCAGCAGGTGGAAGTAATCACAAAAGTTGCCTGTACCTCTTGAATTTGTAGATGAGGAACACTGCTAGGCCCAGGAACACCACTGATAGGAGCATGAGCATAGCTGAGCTGCTGTGTCTGGGGTTGGAGTCCACCAAGGGTGCTGTGGGAGCGGGAGAGAGGACAGGAAAGACTCTTCTATTGTGACATGTGCTTCAATGTTTGCCTTTTTGTCTGTTTTAAAGCTATAGTGCATAGTTTCTGTCTCCCCCATTACATGAGTAAAACATGAGAAACTGTCGGCGCATCCACATGATACAAGCCTTCAGTGATCACGCACCCCCCTTCTCCACACAGTTGCTAGTAGCCAAGGAGGACATGGAGGATAAAAACAACATGATGGATCCTCAGAAGAGGTCATTATCTTCACTCGATTTTTTGCATGCGAAAGTTGGCGGGTGACACCAGTTTCTGAACATAGTCATACTGACAAATCCAGAGAGAGTTGTGAGGAGCTGATAGTCTTAATTAGCTTTGTAGCAACTCATTGGGCAATGGCTTCAATATAACAGAAGTTCATTAATATCAAAAAGTCACGCACTACGCTAAAGCTTTAAACTTTTACCTGAGCCTGCCCAGACTAGCCATTTGATGTGATGTAAATGAGTGTACATAAGTAAAGTAAGTATGTGGAATAAGTAAGTGAAGTGCAGTTGTTGGAAGCCCTACACTGTATATGACTGTTTTAGCTAGTTTAGCATTTGGTTACATGTGGTACATTTACATTTATTTGTATTATACATTTTAAATAATGTTGTATGGTGGATAGTGTTTGCTCTCATCATTGTCCTGCATTGGTCTTTATTGTGACTGTCATGTGGTGAAGCAAAGGACAATAAAGTGCCTAACCTAACTACTGCATCATAATGTTCATCTATGTGCACTGTCCCTGATAACAAGTAAAGTGAAAAAAAAGGAATCTAAAATAACATATAACTGAATATAGAAGGGTTTCCAACAACCCTGTTCCATGTGTTTCTGTTTGAGTTTGGTAGTTTAGCATTAGCCTATATCTGGTACATTTACATCATAATGGTGGGACTTAAAGGTCTCCTAATGTAGCTCAGCGCAAATTCTTTCAGGAAGACCTGAAAGAATCAGTCTCTCCTAAAGCAAATCAGCGCTTGAGGCGCTCTCCTTCTGATAATCCAATCAGGAACGGCCAAAGATTCCATAGGCCAATCACAGCGTCACAACACTGTTTAAAAGCGCTTTCTCTCCCTGTGCTATCAGCTGTCATTTCAGAAAGGCGTCGTGTTGTCAGTCGGACGGCTGTATGGCGCTCGTTCCCTTGCTGTTTTGTACCGTGCTCTGCTGTCTCGCTATGTCGGATTTCGAGTCTGATCCCGCATCGGACCCAGGTCCGGATCTCTTCTCATCTCCGGCGGCAAATCCAGCTTCTTCGGACGGCGTCCGCCTGGCCTGGTCTCTCTGCCCGTTCCCGTTTCGGCCGGCGCAGCGTCGGAAAGGATCATCCTGCAGCTTCGGGATCGAGGTATCGTGGCGGCTCCGGGCTTATCTTCTCCGGAGCTCTGCGAGCTGGCTGCTCAGGTCGGATGCATCTCGCCGGTTCCCCCACCTCCTGCTCCTGCGGCGGCTCGCGGTCAGAAGTGGTCTGCGAAGGCGGATGCCCCTCCTCGTGCCCCGCCGAAGAGGCGCGGTGCGGGTTCCCTCAGCCTGGCGGCTGCCGCGGCCATGCCGAGTGGGTCATCTGACACGGCTCTGATTCTTGGTTCTCTTCAATCCCTGGCCGGCTCTCTTCAGTCCATGGATGCAAGGCTGCAGTCCACTGAATGCTCGCCCGCTTTCCTCGGTTCCTCAACTGCTGCCACCGCTGTGGCCTCCATGTCTCTGCCGGCGCGCGGTTTTTCTCAGCCGGCCCCTACAGCCCCCGGAGAAGCCGACTTTTCCCTGGCCCCTGCAGGGCAAGGACATAAACCTGGTGAGCCTAATTCTGCCTTCCCCGGAATGCGATAAAAAGCTGGTGTCCGGGGACAGGTTTTCAGCAGAGTTCAAGTCCGCGGATCCCAGGTTGTGCAAGAAGTTGTCCATCGGGCAGTTCTTGGTTGATTTCGAAATCCATCGGCCCCGCCACATGCTTGGAGTTTCTCGGCATTACTTTAGATTCTGTAAGCATGAAAGCGTCTCTCCCACTCGATAAACTGATGCGCGTTCGCAGCATCGCTGCGTCCCACTCTTCCGCCGTTTCCATCTCTAAACGTGAGTTGCGCTCCCTTCTCGGGCATCTCAATTTTGCCATGCGCGTAATCCCGCAGGGGCGCTCGTTTATTTCCCGGTTGCTGGACACAGTGTCCTATGTCTCTCAATTGCACGATCGTGTTTCTGGTCTCACCTTTTGGAGTATTGGAATGGGGTTTCCTTCTTTTATGATGAGTTAGTGCATTCTTCTGACTCTCTGCGGTTTTTCACCGACGCTGCCCCAGTTTTCGCGGTTGCAGCTGCTTCTTCTTCTTCACAACCGCGTTGCATTGTGGTATACGGGAGTAAAATGTAGGGTACATCGTATGTACACTCAAATTAGCTGTGCATTGTGGGTATTTTATAGTGGACATAGTGAATGAAATTAACCACCGAGAATTCGAACACCAGTACAAAATTGTGAACACACTATGTAGTGCACTATTTCAGTGAAAGAGAACGGTTTTGAACACAGCTCATGTTTGCTAGCTTGCAGTCTTCTTCTTCATTACCTTTGTGGGTGCATTGCTATGCTACTTTGCGTGTTACTGCCACAAGTTTCTATCAACATACAAATTGCAATCTTTCTCATTTTCCTGATTGCACATTCACATAGAACAACTCTACTTCAGAAAGGATATAAAACCCATGTTTATTCACCAGTAAATTAAATCCACTGCTAGTTAAGAGTACTGTATATATATATGACAATAATAATGAACTATGACATTATGCTCTTATTTTTAATATCTCCAATGTTATAAGTTGTGGTAGCGTGAAATTGTTTCTATTGCTGGGCAAAGAAGGTGACAGCAGCAGCAGCAGGTAATTCTGACATTTCACAAGGTTTTGAAACGGTTAAATGCACTTACATTTACCTCAAAGAAGAAGACAACCAAACAAGCACTTACTATGATTAATGTCACAGTCCACGGTTTTTGCTTTATAAGCCGTCCACCTTAAATTCTCAGTATTTTGAAGAGTGCATTAAGGTCTATGATTGCAGGGAAATGGCATTGCACTTTCCGATGATTCCATGCTACTCCCGAGCCTGTTAGCACAGAGACGGGGTGCGTATGCCGCTGACCTTTCTCAAGCAGCTTGAAGGCATTTTGGACCTTTTCTTGGGAGGGGAAATATAAAGAGGGATCCAGCTGGGTACACCTCCGATGTCATTAGAGTGCAGCACGCCACAGAACGTCAGAGCACATGCCAAGGCTGCTAAGAAGTAGCACTCTGAGCTACAGACAACTCCTGGCTGTGTGCCTCCAGAGACTGTGTTCCTAATGAAACCAGCCAAGCAATGAATACAGTGTAAGTCTGTCTGTCTAGCAGTGGGACACAGGAGTTGCTAAGGACTACCAATACCAATAAAATAGTTCTCCAGCCCCGTTATTTACAACCAATGTGCCTCCCTGAATCCAGCATTGATTTGATACTTATAACCGCAATTTGTTTTTTGGCAGGAGTGCGTTTTGAAGGTCTCGAATGTCGACCAACCTTCCCATTTTTAGCACTTAAGAACTGAGTTTTGTTGACTCTTCAAGCCATTCTGAATGCTCTTTTTTGCCCTTAAATTGTACAGTGTTCTTTCTCAAGGACTAAATAATCAACATAATTATACTCGGTGTAAAACTCATTTTGTGGTTGGATGGCGATACTAGAAATAGAACAGATGTTCAGCTTTTGATGGCAGGCATAAAAGATCGTCTCAAGGAGCTCCATTTAAAATCAAACCCCCTCTCATGCTCCCCTGTGTTCTTCTGCCTGAAAAGGAGGCAGACTGACAGGAATTTTAATTGCTGGACTGATAGGTTGGATATTTCAACATACATGTTTCAAATGTATTTCATATCTTGTATGTAGTGTACTACACAAGAAAGTTAGTCTGGGGCAACCTTCACCCACAGGAATAGACACATAGAGAATGTGGGAATCTATTAAAGGCATAGGCCATATAAGGAGTAGTGTGAGGGTAACTTCATTCCACTAAAATAGATAGATTGGAATGTGTGAAGCACCAAAAAAAGTATAAAGCAGCAGTTATTTTGATGTTTGTTGAGACACTATGGGTACATGCTCTTAGGAGTGTGTACACATGGTTATCTCCCTCTCTCGGAGAGAAACCTTGGCATATACATTTGGTGCATGTCAACTGTTCTCCCTCTCATGAAAGTTTGTTTGTTGTGTGAATAAAGCTGCATTTGATTTGAACTCATCGGACTGGTTGTCATCTCTGAAGTCTCCCAACATCATTTCTGAGTTATTAACCGATAACACTGGACCAAAGAAAACTTCTTGTTGTCAAAACATGGTTATTTCCATTTCTCGGCTAATGATACGACATAATGAAATACAAGTTAAGGTTATTGTTGATAACATAATGGCAGTATTGAAAGCAGTGAGAGCGAGTGTTTCTTACCCAGTGTTAACTGTGTGTTGTACACAATCACCCTTATACCAGGCTTGACCTCGAACTCCACCAAGTTTTGGTTCAGCGCGCTTACAATTATATTGGATACCTGTTAAACACATACAACGTGGAGTTTTACAGTCAAAGAGCAGTTGCAGTCACCTTTTTGTTTATGTATAGAGTAATCTATTTGATAGGATTTCAACAGTTTGTGATGTAAAATTCAATCACAGTCACCCATACCTGCTCTAGCTCCTCCTCACTCTTTTTTCTGCCCTCTGATTGGTTCTTGTGAGGTAACAGGAAGAGCTCAGCAGCTGTTGGAACTCCTGGGAATACGGCTACCAAGAGCTGTCCCTCCGGGAAGTCGGACACCTGTGACAAGGCAGGGAGTATTACAACAAGCTTTATCAAATAAAAACATGTGACCTTCAATCAATCAATCAATTTATGTTATTTATTATTTATCATATTATCAAATTTCAGGGAAATGTAATCCTGTCAGTTCTTGTAATTTATGCATTAAATGCAAAAAATGTATTTACACGTTATGCTTATTTTCAGGTTCATACTTGTATTTAGAGGTTATAACAGAATAGGTTTACATGGTATAATTAAAAAAAATATATATATTTTTGTTGTACTGCACATTGCTGCAGCTCTTCTTTTCACCCTGTGTGTTGAGCTCTCTGTTTTAGCTACAGAGTGAGGTATCACACTTCTGTTACATCTTTGTTGGGAGTCGCACATGCTCAGTAGCTAGGTAAGGACTACTAGCCAGTCAGAAGCAGAGTATGAGGGCGTGCCCTGACAGTACCTGGGTAAGGACTACTAGCCAGTCAGAAGCAGAGTATGAGGGCGTGCCCTGACAGTACCTGGGTAAGGACTACTAGCCAGTCAGAAGCAGAGTATGAGGGCGTGCCCTGACAGTAAGGACTACTAGCCAGTCAGAAGCAGAGTATGAGGGCGTGCCCTGACAGTACCTAGGTAAGGACTACTAGCCAGTCAGAAGCAGAGTATGAGGGCGTGCCCTGACAGTACCTAGGTAAGGACTACTAGCCAGTCAGAAGCAGAGTATGAGGGCGTGCCCTGACAGTACCTAGGTAAGAACTACTAGCCAGTCAGAAGCAGAGTATGAGGGCGTGTCCTGACAGTACCTAGGTAAGGACTACTAGCCAGTCAGAAGCAGAGTATGAGGGCGTGCCCTGACAGTACCTAGGTAAGGACTACTAGCCAGTCAGAAGCAGAGTATGATGACGTGCCATGCTAGCAGCTAGGGCTGGACTACAATAGAGCTGTTTGGAGCAGTTGGTGAACAGTGTTTTCTGTTGGAGATGGTAAGTCCCTTTGGGGGGGACTTTGGGCTTTTTCACTTTGTAAACCTTTAACACAACAAAGTTAAGGGAAAAAGCCAAAAAGCATAATATGAGCACTTTAACTCTTTTAGATCACATCCGGTCATATTGCCAATAATAATAATAAAATATGCCAAAAAAACTCAAAATATATTTTTTAAATTCTTTATAATTTTTTTCTAAATCGATCACGAGCTACGAGCTACATCCACTCTACAGATTTATTAGCTAGCTAGCTAGCTAACAACAACAGTAGTGTCAGTGGTTGTGACAGCGTTGACGCAAACAGACAGACAGACTCGCAACGTGAAAACAAAACCAGCCACACGGTGTTGCGGCTGCTGCAGTGACAGAGCCGTTCGAAAAACAGCAAAGTTTCCCTTTTATCTCTTGTCCTCCTGCTGATCTAACAGAAACAAGGGAAGGGAAGGCCACCAAAGTATGAGGGGGACATTGCCAACAGTCCTCAGTTGCCCTGTACTGTGCTTTAAATCTAAGCCTGCCCACTTTTTAGCGGTCCAATACAGTTTTTCATTTGACACATGAAATGAGACGGGGTATATTTCTAGTAAAATGTGATCATCATCATGATAGATTGTGTGCGTGTGGCAGAGATGGGGACTCGAGTCTAAGACTCGGACTCAAGTCGCACTTAAGTCGCACAAACAGCTGACTTCAGACTTGACTCGGACTCGACCCAAAAGACTTCAGACTTGACTTACGACTCGACCCAAAAGACTTTGGACTCGGACTCGAGGTTCGAGACTCGTCAACAACCTATTTTCATGCAATTATTGCTTTTTAAATCTAAACTGATTTATGTATTTTCTTTTATTGGCGCATATACGTTGGGGAAATGCATGACGAGCTGTGTGTCCCTTGGCCTTTTCCGTAATGTGCAATGTATGCATGCACACGCGCGCACACATCAAAAAATGCAGTGACGATGGTGACACCAAGTCCTCCTGCAGTTGTGCCTTTTGTCATTAGTTTTGCTTACAATAACTTCATAAACAGTGGCAGTAAGCTAACAGCTACATGCTAGGTGTGTGGCACCAAGATAAATGATGCTGGATCAACAACGTCGAACTTCATCAGGCATCTCAAAAAGCACCCAGATAGGTCAGTCACTTGATAATGTGAAAGAGATGTTACATTTAGCATATATCGTCACAGGTAACAAGCTAACCATCGCAAAGTGTTGTGCTAATGCTGGGAACAGGCAAATTGTATTGTTATAGTTGTATCCATATGATGTGACAGACTTAGGTTAATATTTCACCAGTAGCAGAAGATTAGAATATACAATGTCCTAAGTTGGAGACCCAATGTAAGTTCTGGATGTAACAGAATTAAGCTTCACATCCACTTGTGACTGCAGTGCCCACATTTTATTTCAGAAAAAAAACATGATAGAAACGTTTAGTATTACTTTAGCTATTTCCCCCAAAGAACAGATTTTATTAGTAAAAATAACAATAATAGCAAAATAATTTCCCATGTCCATCTACACGTTTACAGAATTCACCAATGCTAAAAAAGGTACTATTGGAGAGGGACAGAGCAGCATTGAGTCCTTCATTATTCAGCCAAGAGGTGTGCAACTGTATCATCAGGAACATCCTAGGCAGAAGGCCATCACTGAATCAATCATTAATGAACTCATCATTTCATGCAACCTGCCACTGTCATTGATTGACAAGCCCAGCTTCAGAAATTTTCTGTCAGTGGTAGATGAAAGATATTGTCCAGTAAGTCGGAGCTCCGTAACAAGAAGACTGAATGAGCTTGCAACAGACAAAGAGGCCAAGATCAAATCAAAATTAGAGAAAACAGACACTGTGTCTGTTACTGTGGACATCTGGACTGACAGGACCGTGCGTGGCTTTTTAGGAATTACTACCCACTTCATGGAGCTAGACAGAAGCAACCCAAGACTCCAGTCAGTTCTATTAAGCTGTGAAAGATTCACAGGGTCTCACACTGGTGAGAGGATTAGTGAAAATTTTGAGGAAGTATGTGATAACTTCAGCACAAATTAGATTACATTATCTGTGACAATGCTTCGAACATGAAGAAAGCCTTTACGGTTTGTTTTCCCTCTGCTACAAGTAGTGAAGATGATGACCTGGAAAATGGCGACCTGTGGGAGGACGTAAATGAGGATAACCAGGATTATGTGGAATCCATCCAGAGCAGCTGCCAGCAAAAACGACTTCAGTGCTTTGCACATTCGCTGCAACTCATTGTGCGGGATGGATTTAAAGGTATAAAAGTTATGAACAGCGCAATGGCAAAGGTGACAAAATGTTGCACTTTACTGCATTCTACTTGAGGCCTAAAAGAGGCATTTGAAGCAGAGTATGGAGCCAACCGTAGCATCCCCTTTGCTATAGTGACAAGCTGGAACAGCAGTCTGCGCCTTGTTGAAGCAGTCACTGACTTGGATATTCAAAGCCTGAATACACTCCTGGACACCCAAGGTCATTAAGGCCTGTGTTCATCAGCCAGAGAATGAGGTCAGCTGAAAGAACTTGTGGAAATTTTGGACCCATTTCTTCAAGCAACGGACCTCACTCAAGGGGAGAAAGTTGTGACCCTTAGTGCAGCCCTCCCTTGTGTACTGTCACTGAACAGCCATCTCATCAGGATGTTGAATGCTACTCGCCACCTGGTTGGTTTAGTGAAAGCCCTGCAGAAGTCCCTTCAACGCCGCTTTAAGGGTATATTTGTAAGTGTGAAAATGGATGACTCTAGTGACGTGGCAGTAGATCTTCTATTTGGGGACATTGTCTACATGATGTCAGCAGTACTAGATCCATCATTCTGCCTCTTTTGGGTGTCCAAGCACCAGATGAAGTGAAGAGTGAAGTCAAGGAGATGATACTAGGTAGGTGTAACCACCATTTCCCAACACTAACTATCACACACATCACATTATGCATATAAAAATGCCAATTATGTTGTATATTGTCTTCCTAGATTGATTCACAACATCGACACTGTGTGTAGTCTCATGATGCTGTAACTAAACATGGTTTTTGATAAACTTACAGACCTGGTCTTGGCTGAGGCTCGGAAACTGACTCTACCTGAAAGCAGCAGTGGAGACGATGATCAGGAGGAGTCACCACCTGCTAAAACTCCACGTCTTTTCTCTGGCTACCGGAAGAAAAGCACCAAGAAAAGTGTGGATCATGGCTCATCTGTCCAGGCTGAGGTCATCCGCTATATCCAGGTAGCATCTGATGAAGATGAAGTGGACTGTCTTGAGTTCTGGAAAAGACAGTCTAAGGCATTCCCACAACCATCTTGTGGCTATGAGAGTGCTTGCTGTCCCGGCTACCAGTGCACCAGTGGAGAGGGTGTTCAGTCATGGAGGGCTTATCATGCGTCCTCACCGTGCCAGGCTTTCGGCAAAGACACTGTCACACTTGGTCTTTTTGAAATGTAACCAGTCTGTTTTTTAAAGCCTTTCCAGGATTTAAAGCCACTAAAGTGTGTTGCCAGAAAGGTCATCTGGCCCATATCCAGGGTTTTGAGAGAGCTAATTTAGAAGCTCAAATGGTCTTCTTATTTCAGTTTAAGTGGCAATTGTTTAATTGAAATTTCTTAATTTTTTTTCCAATTTATTTTCAATTTTTCTTGTTGTTAAATAGCAATACGGAAAGTATCAGTTCTCACATGTTTGCACCATGGTTGGTGTATTAACTTTCAATACAGATGTTTTCCTCAAACTTTGAACAATGAAAAATGTAATGCATGATGGGGTTGGGCTTTACAGGCAGTTAGTAACACAGACAAACATGTATTCTTTGGTGCAGATACCAAAATGTTGAAAAATACAGTTATGAAATTGAAACAGAGTCCTTAATTTGTGTTTCTTCAGATTGCATTGCAGTAGACCCCATAAAGTTATCCTACAACTGATTTTAATACTATACTGTATGGATGGAGCTACAGGACATGATTTGAATTCATAAGATTTAACAATACAGTGTTAGGGACAGATCAGACTTGAGACTTGACTTGGACTTGACTTGGACTCATGGCAAAAGACTTGAGACTTGACTTGAACATCCTCTCAAAGACTTGAGACTTGACTTGGACTTGACTTGGACTCATGGCAAAAGACTTGAGACTTGACTTGAACATCCTCTCAAAGACTTGAGACTTGACTTGGACTCGAGCTCAAAGACTTGAGACTTGACTTGGACTTCCAAAAAATGACTTGTGAACATCTCTGGTGTGTGGCAAAGTCAGGCACCACATTTTGTATGTTCAGCCGATTGTTCTGTGCTTCTGAAATCATAAAATTACATGAGTTTAATCAGCCATCTCAGGTGGAGTGGATGTAATGTCATTTTAGATGTCCTGCTGCTACTGCGTTTGTACTGCATGCACCAGTCAGCACAGAGCTCAGCAGCAGGGAGCGAGGAGTGATGATAATAACGTCCCTACTCCAGGAACATAGACTCAAGCACACTGGCATAATCAAAAGGGTGCGTTAGATATATGTTGCAGTGAGAAGAGTATGCGGCGTGAGTGTTGGGGCTGACTTGATTTGACTGTGTGAACTAAGTCTCCGGCTACGCTTCATTTGGTGTGTGGTTGCTGTTGTCATTTCCTGCTGCACCAAAGCAGGCTAGTTAATGCATAATGACTGAAACAGAACAGCCATGGGTGCATTTATGCATTTGATGTAGGCAAGGCTGACACTTCATTTAGCACATTTCATTACCTGTACATGTCATGTATGCTTTACATAAAAAAGTGCAAGTAGTAGATCTATACCTGTTCAGATAAGTTCAGGATTCATTATATTGTTCCATGAAAAGTAACTTTTTAATTTAAAGGTTCTGTACTGGACATTCAGAACATTAATATAGCAGTAAACAACAATTTGCTATGTAAACATAATGTGGAGTAATGTGTGTCTCTGTCTCTGTGTGTGTTCCTGCTACACGTGCATGTTAGTGCATGTTAGTCCATGCGAGTGCGTTGTGCGTCGGTATCAGACGCCAAGGGCCGTGACAAAGCGTTGGTATTAAACAAACTAGGAAATGTTCTGTGAGACAATCCTAAACCACTTGTTGTCAGTACTTCGAGTACAGCAGCTTTAATCGAAAACTTAATTATGTACTGTTGTATGCACAGCAGCAACGGTTTAGACTATGGGTGTCATCAACCCTCTATATATAAAACAAACCTCTAAAAAAATCTAAAATAGAATTTGAATATTGCTGCATTGGCTTATTATACTTTTTTAAAACTGAAAGTGAGATACAAAGAGACAGAGTGCTGAATGCATAATTACCTTTATGTCTAATGATCAAATGTAAGCGCCTTATTTTTTCAAATAAAACTTATTGGGAAAGAACCAGAAACAGCATCGTTTGGTTATTCTTCAACACTTCAGAGTTCATATTGTACAGTACAGTTCGGAAAAATGTTCTCAACTGGATATCAAAATGCTTATATACCATGTACCTCCCTTGCGTTTTACTGTGGTATATAGATATCACACTACTCTTTGTATTGCTATCTATAAGGAGAATATGTATACTAATAGGCTATAATTTGTAGAACATGAGTTTTTAGCCATGATGGTTCCAATAGCTGGTTAGTGTTGGACCGATGACAGACCAAAGAATTTCAGCTACTTGATGGATTGTAATGTAATTGCTACTTGATGTAATTGTAATACTTTGGTACAGACATTCATGGTTCCTGGAGGATGAACCCTAATGACTGTGTGATCCCCTGACTTTTTGCAACTTTTGGGTTTATGAGAGGACACATTTAAATACAAAATTTCCATCAGCTTCCCATTTTATTGAGCAAATCAACAACCTTTCCTCTGCCAAAAAGCTTAAGCAGCAAATTGAACAGCGTTTAATGAAGAAAAACAGCTATGCATTGCTGAACAAGTATTTCAACTAAATAAACAATTCTCAACCATTTGGATTAGCTTGAAAATGCCACATGTCACAAACCTGAAGACATTTTGGAGATAAATGGTTCTCACAGGACTGCCTTCAGGCATGTAACTAGTTTATTTGAAACAAAGAAAAGCCATTTGGTAAACATTTTCTGGCTTAATTTCCAAGGGTGCCAAAAGCTTATTTTATGTTGCTAAAAAAGTGAAGCTAAAAAACAATTGTTTCTGGTTTTGTTTCCAGAAAAGCACTTTCAAGCCCTTAACCCGTTTATACAAGCAAGGAAGGCAGGGCCTGGGTGGTGATCACTCTTCATTTTAGAGCCTGTGATGTTTTTATGTTTTCCACCGGCCTGGGTGGACGATGGAGTGGGTACAGCCAAAACACATCAATTATCAAGCACAGAAATCACTATTTGAGTACCAAAGTAGTGGAGAAATGATAGCCGTGGGCATGACTTACAATGAGAGAAGGGGTGGCAGAGGGGGTGATAAAGGGAAAAGGATGACAGAAGAGGCAATAGCCCCTGAAAAAAAAATCAATACACTTTGCCCACGTTTGTTCTCATTGCAATCAGTCATTAGTTTAAAAAGCTGGCTGACTGCTTTGGAGTGCTCTCTTTTGATGCTCTGCAAATCTACTGCTGGATACAAAAATCTGATTGGGATGGCAAGCAGGAAGAGAGGTTACCTGCTGCAGGGAAGAGTGGCTCAATTTGGTTTGATACAAACATTCCACAGTGCAATATTCTGCAAGCTTATTTGAGGAAATATTATTTGAAGAAGATAAACTCTAGGGACTCAGCATATAAATAAAACTGTATGCATGCAAAGTGAAAGCTAGTGCACCTCTACAGATACAGTAGGCATTATTTTTGCATGTGCAACTCAGTTTTTGTTATGTGTTCTAGTTAGGGCTGTACCGAATACCATGTTTTAATCTTCGAAGCTTCGGCACTTATCAACAGCGAATATAAGCTTCGGCGGCAGCCGCGGGGGGGAGGTAAGAGATGATGAAAGACATAAAGCCAGAGTTGAAGCGACTTTGCTTTGTTGTTGCAGGACACAGTCTCCTGTTACACAAAGTCCTCGGCAGTTTAGTGCTTAAGTTTAGTTTTTTTACCTTTATAGTGTTGACAACTTTTTTGTTGCAGCAATAGAGGCAGTGATGTTTCCTGTTTACAGTAACGTTAAAGCTATAGTGTGTAGTTTCTCTCCCCCATGAGGAATTTTAAGTAATGACAACAAAACTGTCGCCGGATCCACATGATACAAGCCTTCTATGATCGTGCACACACTGAACATAGTCATACTGAGAAATCCAGAGAGTTGTGTGGAGCTGATAGTCTTAATTAGCTTTGTAGCCACTCATTTGGCAATGGCTTGAATGTAACATTCATTTATATCAAGAAGTTACGCACTTTAATGGGACTTTCATGCTGCGATATGGACAGACAAGTCTGAGCAGGGATGGACAAAGTATTCAGATCCTTTACTGTACTTAAGCAGAAGTACAAACACCACACTGAAAAAATACTTTGTTAAAAGTTAAAAGTCCTGCATTGAAACATTTACTTAAGTAAAAGTATGTACCGTAATTCCTCATATAAAAGCCGGGGCCTTTATTTACCTGAACTGCAGAAGGTACCAGGCTTGTATTTGAAGCAGGCTATTGTTAGAGGCAGGCCTTTATTTCTAATTCCATCTGTTTGATAAGTATAATAATAGAACAAATTAAAATGTAAAGGGGTTTTGTGTGACTCAACAACATTGTATTGTACACACTAACAGTATACATTATGTACAAGTACATACATAAACTCATCAGTTAAGAGTCCATTCCTATGACTTTGGAGATGGTAAATAAGAAGTAAAGGCTGAAATCTGGGAACATTACTAAAAATAAGTCAGACAGCTGCAGCGCTGGTTGAGCCCTCGGTGTATAATAATTTGTTGTACTTGTAAAGTGTGTTGTATGGAATCATCCATGTTATTTATTTAGGTATTCCGGACATAGACGTTTAGAAAATGGGTTAAATTTGACCCAAAGACAACACAAGGGAATGTGAGAGGGAGGTGGCTGAAGAAAGACACAGTGGAATGAAATACCCTCCATTACTGAATGAGCATTCAGGACCAGTAGAGGCAGTGGTACTGAAATGAGCCTAGGTTAGGTGAAGAGTGCAAAGTCATGACTTGATAGATTCAGCAACAGGGCTACACGACACAGCACCTCAGTTAAATGGACCCTGACTTTGATTGTAAGTTGGTCCTCCTATTTTATTGTTGGGGAGTTGTTTACTATGTTGAAAAGCAGTCAGTTGGTCTCTGTCTCAAGCAAGAGTTCTCAACCATATCAAAATAGAGGAAAAATAACCCTTCCTGTCACCACTTGGACAATATGTTTGTCTGGAAATGAACTTTGTGTCAGCGCCAGCCTCATAAACAGATCTTTCACAGTCTTTTCACATACTGATATCAAAAGCTGGCACTGACACTGCATGTACATGCTTAGAAAACCCATTTAAGTGTACTGGGGTTCTTCCTATGGAACAGCAGTTGTCTTTATTAACTAATGGGCAAGCTACGTGTGATGGGGGAAAAAATCCATTTGGTCCGAATCAAGGTTATAATCGTTAACGAAAACGAATGAAATAACGAAAACTAGTTGGGAAAAAACATTGTCGTTAACTGAAATAAAAATAAAAACGAGGCATTACAAAAAAACGATGACTAAACTAAAACTGTAATGTCTGTTTGCAAAAAATGTCCTTAGTTTTCGTCTTTGTCGATGCCGACCATGACATTTCCCTTGGACATGTATAGTTTCCGACTGGGAACCCAGAAATCCCGACATTCCACGTCAAATTGAACACAACATGTCCGTGGCTCCGTCCCTCTCGCCTGGCATCATAGCGGTACCGAAAGTCGGAAGAAAGTGGCAGTCCTATTTGATTATGACTGTGTCAGATAAAATCAATTTCCTTTCAGTGAAAGGTGGTAAAATATGTGGTCAATTTATTACAGGGAAAAATCCCACGAATTTGAAAGTACATTTGAGAAGCGCACACAAGCTAGGAGGCTAACCTAGCTTACTTTAACAAGGTAAAGGAGAACGCAAAGCCCCCTTTCCCTGAAACAGAAGCTAACCCAGGTAACGTTACGGGCATGGATGTATGGGTACAGGGCATGGATGTATGGATATAGGGCATGGATGTATGGATACAGGGCATGGATGTATGGGTACAGGGCCAGGCAGCATGACAGAGACAACAGCAGGACAGAGAACACTACAGGAAGGCTTTCATCGGCGACCCGATAGCTGCTGGTTAGTACATACGCAGGAACACCAAAAGCGGGAGGAAGCGTGGGTTAATATGTGGATTGATACTGGGATGTCTACACAACTATGTGACTCGATTGACTTCAAAAAGTTTGCCACTTTACTCGAACCAAAGTTGAAAACACCTGTTCATGTATGTGTTCTTTAGTCTGTTCGCTATTTAGGATTTTTCCTGGAACACATCACTTACACATTTTGCACATACTGCGTCTTGTGTAGACTGTTTACATATACAGTGGGGAGAACAAGTATTTGATACACTGCCGATTTTGCAGGTTTTCCCACTTACAAAGCATGTAGAAGTCTGTAATTTTGATCATAGGTACTCTTCAACTGTGAGTGATGGAATCTAAAACAAAAATGTATTATGAGTATTAAAAGTATTTGATACAAAAGTATTTGATACATCAGAAAAGCAGAACTTAATATTTGGTACAGAAATCTTTCTTTGCAATTACAGAGATCATACGTTTCCTGTAGTTCTTGACCAGGTTTGCACACACTGCAGCAGGGATTTTGGCCCACTCTTCCATACAGACCTTCTCCAGATCCTTCAGGGGGTGTCATGGGCAATACGGACTTTCAGCTCCCTCCAAAGATTTTCTATTGGGTTCAGGTCTGGAGACTGGCTAGGCCACTCCAGGACCTTGAAATGCTTCTTACGGAGCCACTCCTTAGTTGCCCTGTTTGTGTGTTTCGGGTCGTTGTCATGCTGGAAGACCCAGCCACGACCCATCTTCAATGCTCTTACTGAGGGAAGGAGGTTGTTGGCCAAGATCTCGCGATACATGGCCCCATCCATCCTCCCCTCAATACGGTGCAGTCATCCAGTCCCCTTTGCAGAAAAGCATCCCCAAAGAATGATGTTTCCACCTCCATGCATCATGGTTGGGATGGTGTTCTTGGGGTTGTACCCATCCTTCTTCTTCCTCCAAACATGGCGAGTGGAGTTTAGACCAAAAAGCTCTATTTTTGTCTCATCAGACCACATGACCTTCTCCCATTCCTCCTCTGGATCATCCAGATGGTCATTGGCAAACTTCAGATGGGCCTGGACATGCGCTGGCTTGAGCAGGGGGACTTTGCGTGCGCTGCAGAATTTTAATCCATGACGGCGTAGTGTGTTACTAATGGTTTTCTTTGAGACTGTGGTCCCAGCTCTCTTCAGGTCATTGACCAGGTCCTGCCATGTAGTTCTGGGCTGATCCCTCACCTTCCTCATGATCATTGATGCCCCACGAGGTGAGATCTTGCATGAAGCCCCAGACCGAGGGAGATTGACCGTCATCTTGAACTTCTTCCATTTTTTAATAATTGCGCCAACAGTTGTTGCCTTCTCACCAAGCTGCTTGCCTATTGTCCTGTAGCCCATCCCAGCGTTGTGCAGGTCTACAATTTCATCCCTGATGTCCTTACACAGCTCTCTAGTCTTTGCCATTGTGGAGAAGATGGAGTCTGTTTGATTGAGTGTGTGGACAGGTGTCTTTTATACAGGTAACAAGTTCAAATAGGTGCAGTTAATACAGGTAATGAGTGGAGAACAGGAGGGCTTCTTAAAGAAAAACTAACAGGTTTCTTACTGGTTGGTAGGTGATCAAATACTTATCTCATGCAATACAATGCAAATTAATTATTTAAAAATCATACAATGTGATTTTCTGGATTTTTGTTTTAGATTCCGTCTCTCACAGTTGAAGAGTACCTATGATCAGAATTACAGACCTCTATATGCTTTGTAAGTAGGAAAACCTGCAAAATCGGCAGTGTATCAACTACTTGTTCTCCCCACTGTATATGACCATATGTAGGCTACATTTTATGTACTGGTGTTATTGTTGAATACATTGTAAATACATATTTCTAAAATTGTATGATGTTTTTGTTGAGTTATTATTACACAATACTTTTTCTGATCTTTATGAATCCCCCGACAAATAAACCATATTACAAAAAAAAGACTAAAACTAATGAAAACTAAACTAAAACTAAGCATTTTCAAAAAACTAATTAAAACTAAACTGAATTTGAAAACAAAAAGTCAAAATGAAATAAAAATAAAAACTAATGAAAAATGCAAAAAAAGATTCTTGATTTCTATAACAATAACTTTGAATCAATTTACAAATTCTAATTTTGGATAATTATATATTTCAGTTTGACTTTGCCAAAGCTATGCCAAAATAACAGGAACGACAGAAGTCTGTGCCGTGAACAGTCAAGCAGTCAAGTGTAGGTGCTAACTGTGATGTAATGGAGGAGACAAGTAGTTGAACCAGACAGGAACTTGACATGACTCACAATATGCAGTGTTTAGAATTGTTATTATTTTAAGCTGTTACTGCGTGCATTGTGTGCTGATACAGGAAGTATTTACTAATTTCTTAAAAAATGTGGCGGCAAACATGACCTGTATGCCACTACTGTTTCCTAATTCACAGTTTCTTAAAGGGTAACTACCGTTTTTTTCAACCTGGACCCTATTTTCCTCTGTTTTTGTGTCAAAAAATAGGACCTTATTCTTTCACAGAAAGGTCGACCTCCTTAGAAATCCTTTCCATAATGTTGTCAGAGACTTAGAATATTAATCTGAGCCTGTCAGCGGCAAAACAGCACTTTAGTGAAGGTAAATACAAGCTGGACAATTGTCCTTATTAACTTACATTGTAGTTTGTTTTACCGCTGACGACTGCAGCGATCTTACTTAATACTGGACCAATGTCAAAGATTGTTGTTCCCATCAGTCACTTAAACACAAAGACATGGGAAAATAGGGTCCAGGTTGAAAAAAAACCCTGTCTTAAAACAATAGTCAGATGCCCATAAAGGTTTTTCTTGCTATAATCATTCCTCCTTTTCATACTGGCCCTGAAGGGATCTGTTCTCAAATCAATTTCAGTGTAAGTGATGGGGGACTCAATCGTGAGTCCGTATTGTGTGTAAAAATACATTCCAAAGTATATCTGAAACTCTTTGTGTTACTCTCTCTCCACTACACCTCAACAAGGAAAGGCTGTCCGGGGGAACACAAAGGGGAAAATTTGTACCGAAAAGACTCTAACATTGGAAGATTTTTGAAGCTCTTATGGCCCAGCCACAACATCCTTCTCCAGCCAGCCAAAAGTGAGATTTCCCTGCCTGATGTGTCAGATGGTTTGTTACACAGAACTATCTGAAAAGCTGTCAATGTAAACTGTTTGGAAAAGGCAGGCACTTTCTAAAAATACTTGGCAGGTGATTGGATAAGGCATATGTCTATCACTATCCATCACAGGCTAACTTCAACCCATCAGATCAACGGCTACTAGGCTAATAGGCTAGGAGAGGGCAAAACACATTATTGAAGCCGACATGCTATGTAAGCTACCTTTGTGTTGATTTGTTAGTGTGGTATTCTGGTAGGCTGTGCTGATTTCAGGGGAGTCTAGCCCAATGCATTGGGCTAGACTGTCAATTGTGATCAGAGCAGAGCACTTGGCTGCCTGTTCTGCCAATCTTCCCAGCCCTTATCACATGGTCAATTAATGTTTCCATGGTGACTATCCAAAATTCTGATACCATGGAAATAGCACTGGAATTGTTTTGTTTTTTTGTGACAGACTGAGCCTATAGAAAATGTGTATTATATGTGGATATACAATTTGCTTAAAATGAAAACAGTTGAAATTAATGATTGTGATATTTTATGTGATGTGATATTTTATGTCATGTTTTATTTAGCAGAATTACATTGTGTTCTATCCAATATTTCCTATATAGCTAAGCAGATTTTCTATGCTGTATTCTGATAAAATGTCCCCCCCAACGTGTGTGTGTGTGTGTGTGTGTGTGTGTGTGTGTGTGTGTGTGTGTGTGTGTGTGCGTGCGTGTGCGTATGTGCACTTATGTTTGTGGCGAGGGCCCAGGAAAACATATTTGCACCACAGCCAACCACAATTATGTTACAATGCTGCTTGAAATAATAAAGGATTTAAAGTTCATTTTAACTCAGGTCCCTCTTCAAAAGGGTTAACACTTTGTGGTAATTTGCTAAATTGCTCAGTTCTCAGTACTGCATGAATTGCTTTACTTTGCATGGCAGCTGGATTCTGATATCACAAGATCACACGAGAATTACAGGATCACATGTCACACGAAAATCCAGGCTAAGTCAGGCTTTGAGTAATGCGTTTGTGTCGGAACAGCAGTGGACCGAACCAACCAGTGTTCGGTGAGGAGCTACGTGGAGGAGGAGGAGCTGTGTGGCAGCTCTGGCCGTGGTTTAGGTGTATGCTCTTTCAAAACAACAATGGCGGACGTGATAGACAGATGGTTCATCCTATGACCTGTCGGGTATTTTTATAAAGGGCCTGCCCTTTCCCAAACAGTTTCCAATGATGGCTTCTCAGATGGTTCTGTGTTAACAAACCATCTGGCGCGTTAGGGACTCCCACACAGTGAACAATAAGCGGCTGATTGCCTGCTATTTTAACCATTACTTTACAACTGTTGCTGCCAGTCTGGTCAGTAAATTGCCTGGTGTTTTAGATAAAAAGGCAAAAGGCAAAACTTTTGTTAACTCCTTTTATAGAAGCAAAAATGTCTCTGCAGATGCATTTGCAATTAGTCCTGTCTCAGAGGATAAAGTAAGAGCAAGCCTTTGTCCACCCTGTCAGTGAATAAGGCCACTGGCTTGGACCTTATGCCCTCCAGGTTTCGTAGGGATAGTGCTGGGGTTATATATAGTACCCATGTTGAAAATCTGTCCATAAGTCAAAGTGTTTTCCCAAACGATATGAAGAATGCCAGGGTGGTTCCTCTTTTTAAGAAAAATAGCTGATGTTGGGAATTATAGGCCAGTATAAGGCATGATCTATTATATGAGATCCAGTCTGGTTTTAGAGCTGCATATTCTACTGACACCTGTCTCATTCACCTCTTCGACTATGTGCGTCTGAATTTTGATCAAGGCAATTATGTTGGTATGCTACTACTTGACCTGCAAAAAGCATTTGATACTGTGAACCTCACTATTTTGAGTGCATGGGTTTTAGTAACTCAGCACTCATATGGTTCACAGACACAAGTCTGTGATGTTGAGGGGACCTTCTCTGATCCACAGAGTATAACATGCAGGGTGCCCCAAGGTTCAATCCTGGGGCCCCTGTTATTTTTAGTATATATAAATTACATATCAGCTGCGGTACGATGCAAGTTGCTATTATATGCTGATGATTCTGCTTTACTTGTCCCAGGGTGTAATGTAAAAGACATTGAAAATACTCTTGGCCTAGAGCTTGAGTCTGTCAACCAGTGGCTAGTAGACAATACGCTCTCTATGCATCTGGGCAAGACTGAATCAATATTGTTTGGTACAAAAAGGAAGTTGGCAAAATCAAATATTTTAAAGGTGATGTGTAATGGATCTGAAATTGTATCTAAATCAAGTGTCACATATTTGTATATATATATATATATATATATATATAAATCACTTACAGGTGAATCCATTGCAGCCAAAGTTTTAGCCAAGTGCTGCAAAACAATGTTATTCTGGGGAGCTTATTTCCCGGTGTCCTTATGTGTTTCTTTTGCCCAGCATGTTTCTTTGGATTAGGGTGGCACCTAAATCATGATTACAGCTGTCCTGGTGGTCCTGCCCCATGCCCTGCTATGCCCTGTTACACCCTGCTACACTCTGCGGTGCACTGCAGTGCCCTTCTACGTCCTTCTACATCCTGCTACTTCCTGCTATGCTCTGCTGTGCCCTGCTACATCCTGTAACGCCCTGCAGTGCCCTGCTATGCCATGAACTACTACAAATACTATTTCTGGTCATTGTTCCATTATCTTTATTATGACTATTATTGCCATTGTTCATCACACCCCCAACCGGCACAGTCTGTACCAAGAGCCTGGGTCGGTCCAAGGTTTCTTCCTAAAAGGGAGTTTTTCCTCGCCACTGTCACACTAAATGCTTGCTCTTGGGGGAATTACTAGAATTGTTGGGTCTTTGTAAATTATAGAGCGTGGTCTAGACCTCCTCTATCTGTAAAGTGTCCTGAGATAACTCTCGTTATGATTTGATACTATAAATAAAATTGAATTGAATTGAATATAGGTAGGGAGGAGTTTACAACAGCTGGTCTACTACCCATACATCTAAGAGTAGAACAATTTAAGCTGAACCATATATTTAACATTGTTAATGGTCATGCCCCCAAATATTTATGCTCTAATGTAACCATGGTCCACACGCAGCATAGTCATAATACTAGGGTCAGCAGCCGCTCCTGCATAGTTCCTAGAGCTAATAATGCAAGTAAAAATTCTTTCTTTTACACTGGTATCATGGCATGGAATAGTTTGCCTACTGCTACAAAACTCATATCATTATGAGGGATTTTTAAAAGACAGGTCAAGCAGCTTTTATGGAACAAGGTGAATATTTATTGATAAATTGGATAGTTTTTACAGCATTTTTGTTTGTTATTTATTGTTCTTTTTAGTATGATTTTGTCTGCTTCTTGTCTATTGTTTCCTGTGTGTAACACCAAGGACCGTGCTGGAAATAAGTATTTTACTTTAGCATGTCATCCTTTGGATTACTGTTTTATTGTTTTGATCCAGAAATCAATCAATCAATCAATCAATCAATCAATCAACCTGAATCCTTCAGACCCAATGAAAGGCAGTAATCCACCCTTGGCAAGCTAACAGGTCTTGATCAAAATCACTTATCAAATAAAGCAGGGAAAATTGTGCGAAAAATGCACTGACAAAATTAAAGTAGCAAACTTCAGTGACTTGAAACATGTTACCGTGACTACAATAATGTGAACAATGCAGCCCTGAGACAAATGGTAACATATCGTATATCATACAAAAGAAAAAAAAAAAAAAGAACTTTGCGCGGATAAAACAGCTGGCAGTTTACCAAAACATCCTGACACCAGTGCATGTGCTGTCAGTGATTACAATATGAGCCTGTTGGAAGATGCATTTTAGCCACATACACATAATTTCATCCACAGACTAAAAGTGTTTATTACACGGCTTGGTGGAATTCAACAGCAATTCTTGATAACAGACCGTTGACCGTTGCCATGCATAGCAGAGCGTTGCCATGGACGCAGGTCTGATCACTCTAGAGGACAGCTATCAATCCGCTGAATAAGTCCGGTTAATTTGTCAGCTGTGGCAAAAAATGGGGAAAAGTGAAGCAACTCCTGTCCTCTAATCCAGGTAACGGCAGCAGATCTGGTGAGCGCCTATCGCTACATCTTTATATACAGTCTATGATCACTACGCACTAACTTCAGCAGTAGGGACAATAACGTTAAATAATTACATTGCAACGTCGTGTTTACAGGTGTGTCAACTGCAGCGGCTGTGCTGCAGTTGACACACATACATAAATAAATATTCCCAACGAAGTCCCATTCAGCTTGTCTCACTTCACCACCAACAGAAATGTTCAGTTAAAATGTGAATTACAGCAGCTGATAGCCCGCTAGCTCACTTACCAACACCTCAGCTAATGTTGTGTCAACTCGCAGTGATTAAAACAGCAGCTGGGTTAATCAATTTGTCCACCTAGCTAGTGATAGCAGTGCAGCACCCCCTCACAGCCCAACTCATAAAATGTACGGCTACTACCACAGCCCGTAAGGGAGGGCAAAATGCTTGCTGGACCGGTGGCTTTTTACCAGAAATGTATTCGCTGCAGAAGGGGGAGATACTGTGGTGTTGAGTGACAGACGGAGGGTTGCAAATAAACAGCTACAGAGTTTACGTTGCTATGGACGCAGGATTCCAACCGTTGAGACGGAACAGACTATTTTCTTTATTGGAAGCAATACTATTGTTTTTAAATCAATAAAATCCTTTTTAAATCAATATGTTGTGTGAAATTATTGATTTATTTGGTAAGTAGTTGGTAATAAGCGGGATAATGAGGAGCGAGGCGGTCGTTATAGCGAATACAACCCCGTCAGGCTTATTCCTGATCCCCCTGTCGGGGTTGTATTCACTGTAACGACCGCCTCGCTCTACATTATACTGTACTGAACTGTGACTCAGGACATTCTGGTTTACATGTCAATCTCTGTGATTAGTGAAGCACACAAGCCTTTAATAGCTTGAGAATGCATCAATAACCTCGGTGATTAATTTAAGAGATTTATACCCTAAGTCGAGTGTGTTCAAACATAAACAAAACCAGCGTGCCTACAGGGTTGTTAACATTGATTCAGTCTAAATAATTTAGCAGAAACATGGTACCTCTCTAATGCAGATGGAGAAATACATTTATGATAAGAACAAGTATCGTAAGGAAAAACTAAACTCTTATTTTACTTTACATGGCATCACAGTCCAGGGAAAGGGAAATAAATCGGCTCAAAAGCATGGACCTGAGTCTGGGTTATCCAGGTTATTCACAAGATCCTCTTCACCTATTTAAATATTCTTTCTAAAGCGCCCACCTGCAGCTCTAATGCTCAGTGTGTTGGTAAGATGGCCACAAGCAAATGCTGTCCGCTATGCCTGAGCTGTGAATGGGAAGATGAGTAGTACTTAACAATGATGGGTGAGCTTCCCACACACACTGAGAGCACTTGCACCCCTCCTACGTTCAAGTAGTCTAACACACATGCAGACACACACATTAGACAGGGTGACAGGTATCGTCACTCATATGTAGCTCCGTACCAAGCACCCATGCTTGAAGTTCTGAGATAATTTTTTTATTGGTGACTTTTAAAATGAAAAACCTTCCTCCACAGTGACGCGGGGCATGGTCTGGCTAGTCCACACAGCATTCCTGGATGGGAGAAAAATGTGCTCTGGTTTATTGGCATTTCTTTAAACCAATCGCAATCGTCTTGGGCGGCGCTAAGCCCCAGACTGAGCTTATAAACATATCGCAAAAGGCTGAGGCACTTACGAAAGACACACAGAGATTTTTTGCGTTAGATGAAAGAAAATATCAGTAGAAAACTACACTTTAAATTGTAACTGTTGGGTGCCTGGGTAGCTCACCTGGTAGAGCAGGCACCCATATACAGAGGCTCAGTCCTTGATGCAGTGGCTGCAGGTTCAATTCCAACCTGTGGCTCTTTGCTGCATGTCATTCTCTTATCTTTCTATGTTTGCTTTTATGGTGTTGTGATAATCTGGTATAACAGGCGTTGGAAGCATAATCAAAATATCTAAAAGAAGCGCCGTCACACCTGTCTGATGATGAATCCCAGGGTGGCATGAGGGCATTCTCTTGTTGCACCAATGAGTATTGGGCAGCAGAGATAATTGGCGTATAGGAAATAATTGAGAAATTGTAGGGTGAGAAAGACAATCGAATATAAAAAGTACAGAAAAGGAAAGGAGCTGAAGACAGACAGAAGGATGAACGGAAGAGAAAGAGGGAAGGACAGAATAGAAATAGAAATGAAAATCACTCACTTGGAGCAGAGCCTTCTTAATTACCCTCCCCACATCCTGTCTCCACTCGGGTATGTCGGGGTTGAACTCGTCCAGATTAGGTGAGAAAGATAAAAGTAGCGATTTGAAGAATTCTGTTGAGGAGAGTCGAGGGAGAATCAGCCATTAGTTCACTTGGATCCGAGGGCATTATTCTCAGGGAGCTGCGCCAACTGTCATTTTGCTCAAGTTGAGTTTCAGGTAGTTAACACTTGATGAAAAGAAAAGGGTTTCTCACATCCCCTGCACTTCCCCTTGGCCAAATGTACCAGATGCACTCCTAGATAATTAGAAAATGTCACAGCTTTATGCCAAGCCATCCGCTGGTAATAAATCATTGTATTTCACAGATACTTGCTGCCGGATTACTTCCTTTTCAATGAAGACATATTCTGTAGAGGTTATAACAGTAATGAGATTTATTTAACTCAAGTAGGAGCCATTTTCTTTTTAAAAACACGGCAGTCAGAACATCACAGTACAAGTATCTGACTAATAGTATGTATCCTGAAATATTAAGGTAAGAGTAAGCTAGATATCTGAGCCAGTCCTGCTCAAAGAGCCCGCTGTGAGCTGCCAGGAGCTCTGGGTCTCAGAGACAACAGACGTTCACATGTAGGCTGCATGAGGGTTTAGTATTAATTCCCTCTCTCTTTGAGACACATGACCAAATGGTAAAATACAAAGAACAACTTCTGGCTCTATTTCGGTGCTGTAGTTCAGTGGTTCCCAACCTTTTTTCCTTGGCGCCCCCCCTACTTATGTCTAAGAAAAGCTGAGTCCCCACCCCGAAACCAAAGTTGAGGTAACTCTCGAGATAGAGCCTTACTTTCTTTTTTGACACGGAAAAACGAGGATGCTAGCAGCTAGCAGCTGACCTGATGACAGCAGCTAGCAGCCAGCAGCTAGCTGCTAGCAGCTGACCTGATGACAGCAGCTAGCAGCCAGCAGCTAGCAGCTAGCAGCTGACCTGATGACAGCAGCTAGCAGCTAGCAGCTAGCAGCTGACCTGATGACAGCAAGGTCCCAGGTTAAGAGGTCCCGGAGGTTTGGCCTACTAAGGAGCCTGCCTACAATTTTAATCGAGAACAAAAATACATAGTTTTTATACAGACTTTTGTTTACATTATATATTCTAGTGTATTATCATCATTTGTTTAACATGTGCAAATATTATTTTTTACCTCATCATCAAACCAGATAAAGACTTGCACCCCCCCTGTGATCTTTGCCGCCCCCCTGAGGGGTCCCCGGACCCCAGGTTGGGAACCACTGCTGTAGTTAACGTTTTGATCACTTGTCAGCTACAGCTGTCAAGGTTGCTAGGCGACAGCAGCGGCGCTTTGACGCAAACAGGAAATGCTCTACAGACCAGACCGTCTCATTTCAGAGACCACTTGGTTCAGCCTGCGTGGGCTTGGAAGGCTGTGGCCGAGGTAGACTTTGAAGGCTGCAGCTGAATTGGGACATAGCTTACGTCTTCTTACACACTGCTGATCTGCCTGGTGCGTTCCATACAGAGGCTGAAGGGTCATTTTTGCATCGTATCTGACCAAGCCTCAGTATTTTACGAGTTGGGAGTGAGAACGAGTTGGTCTTTCAGACTAGTGAACAGAAAACATTTATTTTACTACACTTTGTCTATTTGTGTCCATAGATTTCACCAAAGGTTAGCATTAGATGCCTAATTTGCATATTTAAACAATACAAATTGCAATACAAAAACAATTGTCTTAATGTAAGTAATCAACTGGGGAAGTTTCATGTTGATATTTGTTAGCTGAGTAATAAAAAAAGATATATTTAAAATCCCCTCTGTAAAAACCTTTGACTCTAATATGTCAACAAAATGAAACAAGAATTTTTGAACCTGGCTTTATCCAATGTTCAGATTTCTCTTCTGGAAATGTATGCAAATTAGCACTTACAAGACAATGCTTACTTTGCATATTTAAACATAACATTTCAAAAAACTTGGGGAACTGGGGAAGCTTCATGGTGATATCTGTTTTCCCAGTCATTCACCTGCAGTGTCTCCCCTTAAAGAAGGAAAAGATGCCAGCAGTTAGCTCCAGGACACAATCAGAAAACAAACACTGACCTTTGACTGCTATGGTCTTGGTGTCCTGCAGTATGGCGTTGGCTGCAGCAACCTGGACTGTGATAGTGTGCATTCCGTCCATGGAGAAGGTGTGTGAAATACTCCCGTCCAATGTTATCACGGGCTGTAAGTGCAAAAAGGTACAAAATAATGTCACACTTCTCAATCACGTGGACCATGCTTTATTCACCAGAGATTTTCGGTTATCTTGCCTTCATCAGGGTGGTGTCCGAGGTTGACTCCGGTTTCTTAATATGCAGTCTAGCCATTAGGGGTGTGACTTATAGATTATCAAAATTTTATTTGTTTGAAAGTAACATGTTTGGTTAATGTAGGGGTATGTTAAGGTCAACTGTAGATCTACTTGAAAATGAGTTTGGTTATCTATGTATTAATATAGCATTAATATTTGAAACCCCTATTTTCCTATGTTTGTGTCTAAGTGACTGATGGGAACAACAATCTTTGACATTGGTCCAGTATTAAGTGCGATCTCTGCAGTCAGCAGCGGTGAAACAAGCTACAATGTAAAAGCAGACAAGTGTCTGACAACATTATGGAAAGGATTTCTAAGGAGGTCGACCTTTCTGTTAATGAGTAAGATTCTTTTTTTAAACAAACATCATCTGTGAAATTGCGTTTGCTAAACCCACCAGACTCCATGTAAATAAACAGTAATTTTAGCATCGAAAATTACACTTCATTCAAAGTCGATAGAAACTAAATTAAACTATGAAAAATGTTCCAACCATCACAACTCTAGGTGCGTCCGCAAAATAGCCTTGGGAAAGAACCCAAGAACTGGACTTTTGGTCCAACATGTGCACATAGGTAGGCAAGCTCTGGAATTAAAATGGCTCTCAAATGTGTGATGAGAATTTTACTAAAAAAAGATAAATATAATTTGATTGTCGGTTCTAGCTCGGAGGATGTTTCCCGAATCGACCAGAGTTTAGAATGCCAGCACAAAGAAACTAGAAGGTGAGGGACATTATATAGTATATAGACTACTTTGGTCCAGACTGAAAATATGAAAATTTCAGTCAATTACCAGGTGTAATTACGTGCTGATAATGGCTTTTATATACATTTCAATTGCACCGATAAAAGCCAACATACAGTAGAATTCAAAAGAAACTGAAATGTGTATTAATGAGCCTTGCCCTGGAAGAATTACCTCAGTATTGTTGCCTAGCCACCAGAAGTAAGTAACGGTCCGTGGGTGGCTGGGTAAGACCACTGCTGTGATGTTCACCTCCTTGTTCTTTATGACTACGAAGGGAGCGAGAAGCTGGACATGCTCCACTGGACCTGAAAAAGACACAGCACAGAGGAGCTGATATTAGGCATGGCTACTCCTAATGAGGCTCACTTCAGAGTGGGCTTTTCATTCAAATAAGAAAAAGACAATTGGTAAATCCCAATCACATGGGGTGTGAAACTTGTTTCAGGGAGAGGAAATACTCCAAACACCATCACTTTTATATGACAGGTTAGTGTGCTCAGGTTTCCTCCCACAGTCCAAAGACCTGCATCTCAGGTGAAATGATAAATAATCCAAAGGTGTGAATGTGAGTGTGACTGTATTTTTCTGTGTGTTAGCTCTGTGATAAACTGGTGACATTTTGCCTAGTGCATTCTGGGATAGGGTCCACCCCATACCCTGAACAGAGTAAGTGAATAATGGTAAATGTATTGAACTTACATAGCACTTTTCTACCTTACGCTGGGTTTCCAAAGGCATACTCTATATCAGTCTTGAGCAGCGGATTCCAAGCAGAATTGTGTCACCACAACATGGCGAAGACGGTGTACTCACAAGGAATACCAACTGCCTGGCCAACCCTCTGCCAAGCTAGTAGTTTTCTATTAACACCCGTGATTCATACAGAGATGTATCACAAAGTATAGGAAAATCCCTTATTATGTTGATTAACTGTTTCTCCATTTTCCTGCTTTTTTTCTTTTAATTTGCTCAGAATTTTAAATATAGCGTGTGTGTGTGTGTGTGTGTGTATACACGGGAGAAAATATTGGAGTCACATTCGCAGGTCTGCCCTCTCAACTCATAGTCAACTTTTGGGGAACAGGCATAGCAGTGAACACGCGGAAGCTTTTGCCCTTGTCAGAGGACATGTTCATACTGCCGTTCTCATTGGAAATGAATTGAATCGAATCAGTCTGTGAGAACCAATCGTTAAAGGAAAAAGTGCTTTACAATTGGCCTCTTATTCTTCCATTCACACACACACACACACACACACACACACACACACACACACACACACATCACAAGCAGCTTCGGGTTCAGTGGTCAATGTGGCTTTGGTTAAATAATTAAAAAGTAATCATGTCCTAGCCTGATAATAAGTGAACTGCTTTTTCATTTTCCTTCATTGATTCAGCCTGACATTATGTTCAGGTTACCACACACTTATACATATACCTATTCATAGACAGTATGTACAAATGACAGATGAGTTTAACCGTTTCATTTATTTTATTTTATTTATCTCGAACAATCAACAATGTTGCAAGACAAAACGACAACAAAAAACTAAAACTAAATTTTAAAACCATAAAATAAAACACAATTAGATTTTAACAAAATAAAAATATAAAAGGGATTAGTTCGAGAAGGAGCAGGCAGCTTATTTGGTCCTGCCAAATTTCCTGCCTGATTTCACAAAATCAAATTGATACAAAGTAAGTAGATATGCAAATACAGCATACACTTTTTTCAGTCTTACAATAACTTAAAACAGTACAACATTATACAACAATACCTTTATATTACAATTCCGTTCCTGTATTTCGGTCTATTCATCTCTGTATTGGTCAAGTAATGATGTCTTTAAACTATTTTTGAACTGAATGATATTATGGCTCTGTTTGATGTCATTGTTCAGTCCATTCCATAAGGTCACATCACAAACTGAAACGCATATGCTTTTAACAGCAGTTAACAAGAGGTTGTTTGAACATACAATGACCTCTTAGATGATATCCTCCGTCTCTTTCATTAAACATTGAGTGTATGTTACAAGGTACATTATTTTCTTTAACTTTAAACATAAATTGTGCAGTTTTGAATGTAACAATGTCCATACATTTCAGCAAATGTGAATTAAATAACAGATTGGTGTGCTCATAATACCTGGTGTGATTTATTAACCTGATTGCTCTTTTTTGCAATGTGCAATATTTTGTAAGTTGCTTTTGTAGGTATTTCCCCAGACTTCTACACAATATAACATATATGGTAAAATAAGTGTGCAGTACAGAGTATGTAATGTATTTTGGTTCAGTATTTTGTTTGCTCAATATACCAATACTCCTGGCTATCTTCATGCACAGATATTCAAGTACAACACCCAGAAATTTATTTTCATACTCTTTCAATTGATTCGTTATCAATTACTATTTTAACATCTGTATTTATAGTGCGATTGCCAAATATGAATTTAGTTTTGTTCAAGTTTAAAGATAACTTATTTGAATCGAACCAGAGTTTTAATGTATTTATTTCATTAGTGACTATTTCCAGCATCTGCTGCAAGTTATCCCCACAACAAAAAGTATTTGTGTTATCTGCAAAAACAGTAAATTTTAGAACATTTGATCATTTACAAATGTTATTTAAGTAAAGGATAAACAATTTGGGGCCGAAAACTGACCCCTGTGGAACGCCACAGGAAATGCTACGGGTCACTGACCGGTGATTACCCAAATGAACAAACGGTCTCCTGTTTTCAATACAGATTTTATCCAGTTAAAGGCCACACCTCTTCTGCCGTACCTTTCCTTTTTTTTTAACAGGATTTCGTGATCAACAGTATCAAAAGCTTTTTTCAGATTAATGAAAATCGCCACTGCATAGTTGTTATTTTCAATACAATTTGTTAATCTTTCAAATAACTCAATGAGTACCATAGACGTTGATCTACCGGATCTAAATCCATACTGACTGTCCATTAGTAAATTGTTTTTATCAATGAAATTATCTAGCCTTTTGACAAATAGTTTTTTGAGTATTTTTGAGAACTGAGAAAGCAGGGATATTGGTCTATAGTTATTAAAAATATGCTAGTCACCAGATTTATACAATATTTAGCTACTTTCATCTTATCAGGAAATACTCTCAACACTAAATTGTTTCTTCGGTTCTTATTCTCCGGAATTTGATCTCATTGTACTCCCTTTTCCCACCATAATTACAGTCATGAATCACAAAGATTGGCAGGTGGTCACTTATGTCATTAATATTCCACTTACAGAGTTGCTTTCCATATTGTTTGTGAAGATATTATATATCAGAGTGGCACCATTACATGTTATTCTGGTTGGAATTGTGATTGTTGGAAAGACTCAAACTATACAGTGTTTCAATAAACTCTTCCGTCAATTTGTGTTTGTTGGGATTCAGTAGGTCAATGCTGAAATCCCCACATATATGGTTGACTTTATGCTTTACTTTATTAAACATTTTTTAAATTTTTTCTGTGAATATTTTAACATTGGATCCTGGTTTCCTATACTATATACCTATACATAATTCAATTGAGATACACTCCATTAAATCATCAATGACTACTGTCATGTTGTCGACAACCTTGTAAATGAGACCTTTGTCAACAAAAAGCGCCGCCCCCCCCCCTCCTTCATAAGTGCTTACTCTATTCACATAGTTAAATTCATATCTCTGTAACTCAAAATCCATGCCCCTATAGGCATTAATCCATGTTTCTGATATGGCTATAATATTAAAGGGTTTCTTGAACTGTCCTACATATTCCTTTATATTCTGGAAGTTTGAATACAGACTTCTGCTGTTAAAATGAATGATAGATATCCCATAATCAATTTTAATATTATTATTGAACTGATGCTCTGTGTAATAGCTACAGTTGTTATTTATGTTAACATAAAAGTTATTTTCTGGATCAATATTCTGTTCAAAATCTTACTCAGTGTCAGTGGTCAGTGTCAGAACAACTAGAAAAATTAAAACTAGTCATATTGTTAGACATGACACAAAACTAAAGCTTTACCAATGGAAAAATAAAATAATAAGAAAGCTACATGATCCAACTCCTAGGCATTTGATCTAGTTAGTTTCAAACTTGACGAGCTGCTCAATGCTTCTCATACACAGAACTTTAGCCTGCTCTGGTGGGCCATTCAGTTTAACAAACACCTTGCAGTTGGAGGACCAGGTAGCTTGAATCTTCCCTTGTTTCTTCAAGAACCTTTCATTTCTTGCAATATCTGCATTTGTCTTGGTTAGATGCTCATTGATATAAACATGTGTACCCTTCAATTTGCGGCCCTGTCTGAGCAGGTCAATTTTCCTGTTAGGAAAGCGGACAATGACATTGTGATTGTCTTTCTGGTTTCTTGTTAGAATGTGGCATGCCTCAATATTGTGTCTGTTTATGGAGATATTTTTGTCATTAAGGAAAGCTGTTACCTGAACCTCAGTTGAATCATCATGGTCTGCGCTCTCGACTCGCACATCCACATTCAGAGCATGAGCGTAAGACCGTGGTTTAATCTTCAATCCAGTTATCAAGACATCATTCATTCGAGTGTATTGCTCCAAGTCAGATACACGAGCTTCCAAGGAGTTAACCTTGAGCTGCTGTTCCTCATTCAACTTCTTGAGTTCTGTGATTTCATTCATAAGATTTATTATAGTATGCTGTTGTTTGGCTATGGTCGCCAATTCCTCAACCATCATGTTCATGGCTGTTTTTAGCTCCTCTATGTCTTTTTTTAATTTCTTTTGTGACCATCTTGTTACCTTAAGCCCAGTTGGAACACTGAGCTGCTTAGGCCTTGTTGTAGCTGGCTGCTCCTGAATCCCCGGCCTGGTGTCTGCTGGCTGCCCTTGGATCCTAGGCCTGGTGGTAGCCTGCCGCTCCCGGATCCTGGTTCCGGTGTAAGACGGTAGGTCCTTGACCACGGGCCTGGTGGTGGATGGCAATACCTGGGTCCAGGACCGAATGTCCCGAGCCTTCAATCCACCGCCGACAACCACAGCTTGGTTGTCGGACAGCTAGCCGGCCCGGCTAGCCGCTAGCTCCACAGCTAGCCACTAGCTTCGCAGCTAACTGATCTCTGTAACCGTAGCTGAGGGTTGAAAACAATGTCCAGTATTCCCCGTTCTCCTCTTCTGAACGACAAAGTTTCCTTTAGATCTAACAATAAACTCAATCTAAATTTGCAAAGCTGTATTTGTTTACATCCTCGTTTATGTGATAGCAGTTCTCTTCATCCCTGCCTTTGCTGATGCAGTGTCTCGTTCTTGGAGCGTTACCATAAAACCTCTCTCACAGTGAATAGCAATTCAATATGATGGATATGTGCCGTATGGACATTCTGTGGCATATTTTCTTCTCTTTTCATGCAACCTACGACTGCATTTCAGTCATTGAAGTCATGGAAATGGATTATTATGCGATTATATGTACTGTGTCGATATTTGACGTCTAGGGTCTGGCCATGTCACTCCCTACAAGGATAGCATGATAGCCTCAACCCTGGGGGAACGCAGACTCTACTATACTGTGTTCCCTCTGTCTGAGGTGCAGAGTGAAATGTCTAATATTAAAGGGGAGCTCCGATTTTATACATATAGTACATATATAAGTCTTTTTACAGTTCATGAGGAGTGCTACTGAAAAGCTATGTGAAAAAAAAAATATAGTTTTAATATATTTTATATATATTTTATTTATAGTCTAGTAAATGTCTTCAAGTGATGTCACTGGAGTCAGCACCGGTTGGTTCTGAAAAAATATTCTAGGAGTGTGAAAACACACCAGCTTACCAGACCTCTGTAGCCCATGACATTAGCCGTAAAACACCCAAATCTCTCGGTGGTCAAGTTGCATTGTGGGTAATGTACGCGTCAAGCTTTTTTTGTCGCTACTGTTTACATTCCTCCTGATGCAAATTCAGGGGAACGCACTACCGTTGTTCTTTTGTTTTCTTGTTTTCTTGTGTAGCATTAAAGGGACTACAACTGCATTTTGTTGTGCACACCTGTGTACAATGGCAATAAATAAACCTTGAGCCGTGTGGCTCTCATTAACATATCTCGCCATTTTTATGGGCACTTTTCTGTCATCATTGCTCATGCAAGTAGCTAGTTAGCTAACACGCTCTTGATGAGGTTGACTTTATAAAGGGCCGTCCACACACCAAAAAATATAACTATAAATATAAATAAAAATCGTTCTATGGGTAGCTCACCTGGTAAAGTGCGTGCCCATATATAGAGGTTTACTCCTTGACGCAGTGGTGGGTTCAACTCCGACCTGCAGCCCTTTGCTGCATGTCATTCCCTCTCTCTCTCCCCTTTCATGTCTTCAGCTGTCCGATATAAATAATTCCCTAAAATGCCCCCCAAAAAAAAACTCACTTTCAGAGCGGTTTGATGAACGATAGAAACACTGACAGCCAATCAAAATCCATCTGAACTTACAGGACATCATGTTCAAACTCTATATAATAATACATTTAAGTTTTGCAGATATGTTCAGTATGGATATTTTGAGCCTTTGCAGTTATGGTCATTAAAAACGTTTTTTCTCAAATGGTAACCCGGGAAATACTGCATTTCTGTGGCAATTTAGTAGTATACAAACGTCAATTTTTGGAGACATCATAGTCATTCCAGTTTATCCTGACTAATTATTTGCTGACACATTTGATTTATAGTCTCACCAAAATTCATCTCCGGCAACTGATCACTAAAGATCTGGCTTGAGTGATTCAAAATGACAGACGATCAAATGTTTTTCTGACTTTGTCGAGTGGTGATGTTATGTTAAAAGGTCCTTGTAGGTCTGTAACTATGGTGATGGCGACTAAAAATAGTCCCATTCCAACACTGAAAATACGTTGACGCCATCATGTATTTTTGACATGATACCTTCTGGGTAATGCTGCCAACCTCCCTACTAAGAACCTAATAGGAGCTGACAGGGGTCTAGGTTGCTTTACACTAATCTCAGGGATAAGGTTCCATGCCACGGACAGATGTAATACACTACTTTCCTTTGAAAAACTCCAACGAAAGGTTTTTGTAGTGCTGTGGTCTGGAGTGTTCCTCTCGACAAGGCTTCTGTTAGCTCTCATCCTCTTTAACCAGAACTAATCTTTATCCCCACTTTAAGATGCTCAGTTTGTGTGTGTGTGTGTGTGTGTGTGTGTGTGTGTGTGCATATGTGGGGGAGAGTCATTTGGTATTAAATATGCTCAGCCGAGAAATCATTGTAGAAGTTTTTGGCATATCCCCAGCTAGAATTCTTGCCGTTAGAAATTTATAAATACAGAACACACTGGCTGCCATGTGACGATGGCAAGAGGTTAAATTAAAATGGATTGAACCAATTGATGAAAGAGCAACTAACAAGACAAAGAGACGATTCAAAACATACTGAAAGAATCTTGTATAATTCCCTTGGGAACTTCAAATGATACACTATTTTATTACTGTCTGACGCTGGAAAGCATGACGCTCCAAGAATTTTTTTATGTGTGCTGTTGTGTTTTAATCTGCTCCACTTTAGAATAAGCCATTGTTCTGCCGTTGTATCTTCAGATAACAGGCAATTAGTCGCAGTGGCCTTACAGGCCCACTTCTCAGTCTCTGCCCACAGTGAAACATTGCATAAGCAAGTTTGTTATGACCTTTCTCCCAAAAGTTGTCTTGTGTTTATCACAGCTGCTATATTACATAATCCTGTGTATAGGTCAGTGCAGTTCACTTCAAATGGGTTTAGCATGGATCAACAGTGTGGCTGTCGTTCAGTGGAACATATTTTAGCACCTGGAGCTAGCAACATAACATATACAAATGAAAAGAAAACACATTGCAGCTTTAAGTTTAATGTTTGTCTTTTTCTTATGAACCATCGGGGCACCTTTTTCAGTTCTGAGTAGGGGTGTGACGAGACACGCAGCTCTCGAGACCAGACACCAGATGGGGTTCACGAGACGAGACGAGATTCTAACACTATTTTAAGGAAAACATGCCTTTGGTGTGGGAGACCTGGGTTCGATTTCCACTGCGATCATCATCAACCAATGTGTCCCTGAGCAAGACACTTAACTCCTAGTTGCTCCAGAGGCTTGCGACCTCTGACATATATAGCAACTGTAAGTCGCTTTGGATAAAAGCATCAGCTAAATGACATGTAATGTAATGTAATGTAAACTTCAATTAAGAGATATTACTGGAAAAAATAGTCTTTACTCAGAGAACCAAGGCTACAACGTAGGCAAGCGTTTCATTGCAGCAGTAAACAAGGAAGGAGGCTGCTCTTGTATTGATTTATGACCATTTTAAGACGAGGTGAGAACATTTCTCTTTGTTTAATATCATTAATAGTAAAGTTAGGTTTTGCTTTCTGCTTCCAACTCATTTAAAAAAAGACATAGTGTTTGTAGACTGCCATTTAAAAAGCCGGGAGTTTGCATTTTGTCTGTTGCCGTTTTGGTGTTTTGGAGCCGGAAGTGACCATATTTGGACAGAAGGGCGGAGGTGGGGAGGATGACGCATCTAAGCCAGTGTTGTGTATGGTTTCAACGATAAGGAGGGAAAGTGGCAGATTTTTAGCCCGTTGACATAAATCATCCAATGGAGTTCTGTGGTAAACGCTGACCTCCTCCACCGGCGCCATTCATCTGCATGTACTGCAGTACACAGAGCTGGTTAAAAATCGGCAGACTCTCCTTAAATTATAAGCTAATGCTAGCACTGGCTAGCTAGCTTTGGTTGACAAGGAGCTACTGAACGCAAAACAAGACATTTTTGGCGACCAAAATGTTTCAATTTAACTTTGATGATGTGAAAAGACACAGTGACAAGGTCAACGGTTACGAAAACATGGACAATACCCCAAAAAAAAGCCAGTAGCACCGTGCGTACATATTTTTAAATGATTTTGAAAGGTTGGGAAATCCGGATGAGCAGAACGAGTGTATCATCTCCCATCTCGAAATGCATTATACATGAATGGTCTGGTGACGTAATCTCTGAGTTGAGTGAGAGCGCTGTTTACAGCCAGACATTGTGACACATATGTTACTTTTCTCGGCATTGAGTGCTTTAATAAAGCGGTTATTGCGAGAACTTTACTCTTGTCTCCGACTAATAGTGGAAGATTACAGTGAGCATGTGTATACAGGACTGTGAATAAATGGATCGCCGAATCCAAAGTTATATAGCGCACTGAACATTTATCTTTAGCCCAGAAAATGCGTTTTTGCCCCTCAGTGGCTTATTTAGATATAGTTTTGTTGAAAATGTCACTACACATATGACATTATTTATATATTACGAAACAATAAAAGTGAGGCGACACAGGCTAATATTTCAATAATATAAAAACATGAAAACCAACTAGATTTGAACCTAAAACAGCATCACTTACATGTGACATGCAGGAAGAGAGTTGTGGTGTCAGAACCCAGCGTGTTGTCTGCCAACGCTGTGACACGGAATATTCCGGCAGACTTGTACACGTGTTTGATCCCCTCCTCGGTCCAGCTCAGGTTGGAGTAGGACACGGCTGTGCCATCGCCGAAATCCAGCTGGATGTTGGTGCGCATAGAGTCACCCTGAAACACAGCACAGCAGGGCCAAATTAAGATGCCGATAAACACTATGAGTTGTAGGGCTGGGATGATATGCTTTTGTCCAGATTTGATGCTTTCATGATACATGGGTGCCGATTTGATCTGTATTGCGATTTTTCATTTATTGCGATTCGATAGTATTGATTATTGTAATCTTCTTTTCGTTCTTTAACAAAAACAAAAGTTGAATAAAACACTTCTAGAGACAATATATGACGAGACATTTCTAAAAACTAATTGTTTTCTAAGAAGGATGTATATCACATGTCAGTCAGTCAGTCTGACATTTATTTCCTTTAGAAAGAAGAACATAATATGGATATTCTGCATTTTCTGCTTTTGCTCTGTTTAGCTGGAAACAGATATGATGTAGTCGCCGTCAGCGGTACTGTATCAACAGAAAATATTAAGGTGAATCATTGGTAAAAAAATAAACAAAAAATATTGATTCTAGGGAAAAGAATCAATTTAAAAAATCATTGTAAAAAAACTATACATACTGCATACATAATACATATGATTTTTTATTTTTTTTCCCCCTAATGCACTGACATGACATTTTCACGTCAAACCAGACGGAACCAGACGAATCTGCGAGCTCATGTTTGCCCATTGCCCATATTTAGCTAAAAATGAATGAACGCTGTACACTAAAATATTTTAAAATAGATTTCACTCTTACCATAACCAACAACAGTGGAAACATTATCACAATTTATTGCATAATGAAAAGCTAAATAGTCTTGCATAGCCAGACATTCCTCCACAGCGCTGCGGAGGAGGGTCTGGCTAGTCCACACAGCATTCTGGATGGGAGAAAAACGTGATATAGACTATATAGTCATGGATATAGACTATCATCAGAGCAAAATTCATGAAGCTCTTGGTTAAAGTCATAAAGGGTGAGCAGCTAATTTTTTATTTTTTTTTAACAAAGTTTTTATTGATTTTTCATTTCAACTTTTAACAATTTTCTCTCTTAACCTCTGTTGTACTCTAACAGCTAATAAACGAAAAGCCATGATACGCACAAATACATAAACAAACAAGAATTGCACCTCTGCTGTCTCAGTCCTTTCCCCTACCGGGGTTCACCACTTATTGAATGTTACATTATACAATTTAAGTTTAATTATCTCCCCTCTGTAGAAGCTCCCCTAAGTCTCTCTTTTTTTTATTTTTTTTTTATAAACTGGTCACATGGCTTCCAGATTTTCATACACCCCCAATTTGTTTTTAATATATATGTTAATCTCTCCATTGCCATACAATGCACCATATTCTTGATCCAAGCACCAATTGTAGGTGTCCCGACTTCCTTCCAGATAAGAGCTATAGTGCTTTTTGCCTGCAGTATAGCCAAATCAATACCTTTATATTCTTGGGATTTCAGATTCTGATTTGTTGGATATAGGTGCAGAAAAATCATCTTAAGCCCAGTTCAGACCAAAGATTCACGATGAGACGAGTTGAAACTTGCAAATTCTTGCAACGAGCTGGTCTGCAGCGTTCTGAAACCTGCCACCAATGAGACGAGACGGTGTATCATCTCCATAGCAACGACTCTTTGTACTTTCGTTCTAACTTCCGACTTTTAGACCTTTTTTTGTAGCTGGATATATCATTTGTTTCGTCTAAATATGAATGTGGATAACGTTAGTGATATTGAGATGGTTGCTACAGTTACATTTCTAGAGATGAATCAGCGAAAAAACATTTTATTTCTCTGATTCACTGCTTTGTTCTAACGCCGCTGGGCGCTCTCTCTCTTCAGTCTCTCTCTATCTCGCCTTACCATAAAACCTTACCGTGCTTTCGGGCGGGCGTTGAGGCTCGGTCTAAAACTCTGCCATTTCTACCAGCTGTTTGTAACATAAAAACAAAATGGATTATGGCTCATTTCATTTCTATAGTTTGTAGCTGACTGAACAGCTGAGTCGCAGCGAAACCATCAGCTGGTTTGAGTCGAGCTGAGATGGGCCGGTTGAGGCCGCTGAAACTTTTCCCTGCGACGTTCTACGGTTTTGTCTCGTTTGGTCTGAACTGGGCTTCAGGGTCAAGTGGAATGTTCACAGACAAGATGAACATGGTTTTATTGATCACCTCCCTCCAGAATGTTTTAACTTTGTCACACTCCCAGACACAGTGCATACATGTACCTTTAGCCTCACTGCATTTCAAACAAAGGTTGGGTATATTACTGTAGTTGAGCAGCTAATTTTACAGTTATACAGTTAATAAAATAGATGTAGTAGAACACAGTAATTTAAACCAATCCCTTTCAGGTGGAGAATCAAAAAGAATCAAAAAGAATGTAAGTCAGGTGAGAGACTTTTTTTTGAATACAATTCCAAAGTTGAAAAAATACAAATGAAAGCCATATCTGCACATAGTCCAGCACATCTATGCACACACACAACATTCACATGTTTAGCCATTGTAACATGTGAGAAGTGAATAAATGTAGTTTTCTAGTCAATCAGTATGATTCTTCTGTGTTTAAATGATACGCTGGCACTCTTTGCAAATGTATGTTAATTTTCATTTCTATATAATTATAGTCCTTAGATATAGTTAGGTAATCACAATTATTTTAATTACTCCTCATTCAGACTGAAAGTACTTCAGTCTTATGCAGGGAACAATTTGTTTTATAAAACAGGAGTTGGTGCTCTTTATTTAGCAGAAATTAAGCAAATACTGATTTGCAAAACAAACAGCTTAGTAAACATTTATAAATAAAATTGGGCAAAATCCTGCAACTTTGTTGGAGGAGTCCTTGTAGACAGCTGGTTTGTTTAGAAGTAAATCCATGAGTAAAATAATGATTACAGTCTTTGATTTATAAAGATCTGGCTGCGTGTCTGGAAATGTTTTCTATTATTTAATTCATGTTAAGATTAGAGACTGTGTCGCAAGAAAAAAACGCTCCCATACGTTGTTTTTTCAAGCAGAAAATACGACACGTGGCGCCTGGGGGGGGGCTCACCTGGTAGAGCGTGCGCCCCATGTACAGAGGCTCAGTCCTTGTTGCAGCGGCTGCGGGTTCGGTTGCGACCCACGGCCCTTTGCTGCATGTCATCCCCCTCTCTCTCCCACTTTCCTGATCTAATCTGTCCTATAAATAAAGGCAATAAAAGCCCAAAAAAATCTTAAATTACAACTCATCTTTACGTTTCTAGTGGCGGTGCCCTCTAGTGGTCGTAGTAGTTATGAGTTATGAGGCAAAGCAAAAAGTATACAAAGTATAAAAACCTTGGTTCCTCATAAGGAGGCAGGTTAGGGCGGTGGATGGGAGATGGGTTTGGGTACCATTTGAAAATAAAAGTGAACTTCAACTTTTTCTTACTTTCTGAATGTCATGTTCAGCGTCACGTTCGTAACCAGAAGTGAAGTAACATATGATTTTAACCCAAACCACTGTATTTTTCTTAACTTAACTAAGTAGTTTTGTGCGTAAAAATAACTAAACTGCCACCGTATTACAACGTTGATGGCATGTTTAAACCCTAACCCTAAAAAAAGCCTAAATAAGTTTATGGTTTCTGTATCAGAAAGGAGAGAGAATTTTGAAAATGTGTCAGTAAGAGTGAGCACATGTGCATCTGTGTTTAGGCACCCCACCCCACCATGTTTGACTTTGCATGGTGTGTGGGTCTTCAGCTGGCTGCACCGGTTCCTCTGGGAATCACATCTGGCACTATCTGAGGATCAGCACACACATCAGTGTTGTTGGCCCAGCTGTTACAGCGACCAAAACTGCGCTCATCCCCCCAGGCCTGCGAAGGCAAATTCCCAGCCTCCCCTTGGCACATTGTAGTGCAATGCTATTGGGATCTTCATTTGTAACACTGCATTTGCATGCGGGCTTCGCCAAAACGCACAATAAAACCAAAACAAATACACCTATTGTTCATTTTCTCTCTCCTGCTCTTTTGCTCCTTCCGTCTCACTACCTGAGTTAATTTCTTTGTGTGCTTCCGAGTGTGCAATAACAAGGGGGGTGGGGGGGGTTGGTTGATGCTCTTGGGGATATTTCATGTCACTCTGCCTGGAAAATGATATCTCTGATAAGTGTCTGGTGAGAATAGAGAACAGCTAAGAACAGGGCCTACCAGTGCAGGCATTGTTCAGAGCTGTAATGAGCTGGCATGCAAACAAGACTCCGTCTTGGTGGCGCCAATGTCACTCAGCTCTTCTCCGTGTCTGCTGTCCATTCTGTGTTCACGTTTGCTCTGTAAATCAGCCACAATGGGATTCACTTATCTGCATGAGACTGATGCTGACCAGTCTCTCTAAATGTCACCCTTTGTGTGCGTGTATCTCCCAGGGCTGAGCAGATCCAAACACAACATGGCTGGAGCCTTGGGGCTGGGACGTCGGTGTTGGTTCGCAATGAAAGCACTGTTGTAAGGGCTGGAAAGGGTTGGATATACACAAGGCCGGCATTTGCTCAGGTGCGTGTCGAACATGAAACCACAATATCAATGTGATGGGTGACAAAAGACACGGCAGCTGTGAATAAGTCTGCAAAGTAATTTTGGTTATTTAGACAGAGCATGAGTTTGGGTTGTTTCCCTGCACTGAAGGTTAATGTATGCACTGTAACATTTAGCTAACCGCAAGATTAGAAAGAATGTATTCTTTCTGTGACCCATGGGTGATCCATGGGTGAGAAAACAAAAGATTCTAACAATATTTATGAAAAAGAATAAAAATGCTTTGAATGAAATGCATTTACTTAAAGCTGCACTAATTCATTTCTTTTTTTTAATATATATATATTTTTTTTACAAAGATTCAAATGACATTGTGTAATGTGAAAGGTGTCATATATCAACCAACCCCTCAGCCCTAAGGAGCCTGTTAGCGTCTTTAGGTCAGTGTTTTGGAGTATATTGTTCAATTTTAATATTCAAATTGATTTTGCACATTTTGTTCAGAATGTAAGGTATAATCAGTTACTAACCAAACTGTCATACATTTGTAAGTTGGGAAATGGCTGTTCTGACCATCCTTTTATTTAAAAATCAAACAATAAATATTACAATATTTTTTTCATGAATTCAAATCTTTCTGGGAAGAAATGTTTGTTATACTAGAGGGCTCAATTTTTCATTTTGTCTAAGAACTGAAAATTGTATATAAATATCAAACTAATTCAAGTAAATACATAGTGTACAGTGATGGAGTACTCGAGTCCTGGACAACTAATGCAGCTTTAATATAACATTTTGACACATTCTTGATTTCCATCAAACATTAGTCTATATCCTTTGTGTTCCACTTCCGGGATTGCTCCAGTGCCGCAGGAAATTCCGCCAGATGCATGTATGTCCGTCCCCTTCCTCTGTCTCTGTGTTGGCGTTCTAACCTCTGGTGGATTTGTGAGGACTATGGTTAACTGCTCCTCAGATCTCTGCAGGGTAAATCCAGACAGCTAGCTAGACTATCTGTCCAATCGGAGTTTTCTGTTGCACAACTATTTTACAGACGCTCTATGCAGAGCTTAGCACCGCCCATGACGATTGTGATTGGTTTAAAGAAATGTCAATAAACCAGAGCACATTTTTCTCCCATCCCAGAATGCTAGGTGGACTAGCCAGACCTTCCTCCGCTCTGCAGTGTGTGGATGGTCTGGCAAAGTGAGACTAATCAAAGATGAATTGGACTATCTTTTTTTTAACCGGAATTTTTTTAACCGGAATGCTTACCACAAAAAAAGTATTCACTGTTTATGCCTCATGGGGAATAAGTGTAAAACCGTCTTTACTTCTATGTTTCTCTTGTTAACTAACTCTTGGGAACAGTCATGGCAAGTCTGTCTAATATTATGGCAACACAGTTTGAAAATGAGCACTGCGGTTAATATTCTAGGTTGGAATCCTCAGTGGTTGCGCCTGTCATGTTCGATCACAACGTTCGTTTGCAGAAGATTTCATCTAGCTTTTCCACTGGGGCAGAAATAAGTTTCACAAAAAGATGAACATGGGCAAGAACAACTATAAAACATTTTCTCCCAAATGTGACTAGAGTGTGAAACAGAGATGTGGCTGGTAAAAATTAAAACTGACAAAACTATTGTTAGGCAGCTCACAGGGAGATTATATTATGTGTGTGTCTTCTGAACTTCTACCCCATTTGGTGATTCTAGAACTGGGGGACGGGAACACCAAACTTTATCAAGCTGAACACTGTGACCAAAATAACGATAGACTGCATTGCAGTGCTTTACTAGCCTTAGTGACCACTCAAAGCACTTTACAATACAAGCCAGCATTCACCCATTCACACATTCATTCACACACTGGCGGCAGGTGCCACCTGCTCATCAGGAAAGAATAAACATTCACACATACACTCACATGCCGATGGCACAGCCATCCAGAGCAATTTGGGGTTCAGACAATTCAATTCAATAGTTATAAATACATTCTTTGAAGTGTTCATACCTTATGGGGACAATTAAAAATCTGTTATGAAACATAAAATAACTGCAGAAAAATCTCCTGACTTTTGCTATGGAAATCAACATAATGTCTCTTTGATGACAGTACAAACAAATGAAGCGTGCTCTCACCAGTGTCCACTCCAACTTAAGCACTGAGCTCGCAAAGCTTTAACTAGTTAAGCAGTGCCAGCAAAAGTGAAGCCAAATCTGATTCATGACAACACTGAACCAAGAGGGAAGTCAGTGCTCAGTCTGTCATCATCCGATCGGAACTGTTGTACTTGTTGATTTAAAAATGAACCAGTCACAGAAACCAGACTCAAGTGTCTGTTTTTGCAAGCCTCCTAGGAGAGTAGAGTTTCTGGGCATATTCCATGAGCCACAGGTGCAGCAATTAACTGTTCCTTTCAGTCAGTTTGTTGACATGCAGTTATTTGTATAATGTCATCATGCAGTTATGTGAATAAAAAAAAAGAAGAGCTAATGCATTTCAGACATGCCATTCAAATAATGCTACATTCCTATATAAATTATCTTTCTACCACCACACTCATTTAAACACTGCACACTGTAAACAACAAACCATTTTAACTGGCAGAGAGAAAATATAGTGAATATGCAAGTGTCTCAAATCCCGTGTCCTTTGATGCCAAATGTGGAACGACAGTTAAATTCTTCATGAATTGTTTGAGATTTCATTGATGTCATTTAGGCACAAGCCAATCATTTCTCTGCAACTGACTTTTAGTGAAAAGTCAGTGGCTTTTACAAAGGCCATCTGTAGCTGTAATTATTTTGTTGCATAACCAATCCAGTTCTAAGCAGGAAATCTTGATCTTATCATATCCCAAAACGTGTCCAGTTTTTTTTCTTCCTTTTAAAAAAGAAATGTGGATGTGCACCACAGAGTCTTCTACGCATTCAATATTAAAGGGCATTTGCTCTCCTCAAGAAAAACAGCCATTGCAGGCTTCATGAATATAAATTAAACTTTGAATTAATCTTCAGAATTTTTTTCAAACAGCGTTGATGCCACAATGATTCTTTACCCCACCCTTCTCTTTTGTCACATCATTCTGCTACCCAACACCCTTCGTCACCCCCCTTCCCTTTCAGACAATCCCCCTCTTAATTAAAAGAAAAACAGGCCTTGATTCCTCATCTCATCATATAGTAATACGACAACTGGGCCTGAACAAGACCCCAAGGGACATGCACTTACCTTGAGCTGTTGCAGTGCCAGAAAAACACTTCTGTTGCTAATGCTCCAAAGCCTGCAGTTAATATCAATGTACCATATCTTTTTTCGGAAAAACGTGAGGCAGTTTCCTAGTGACCAGGAAGTCTGGCAGGCCTAGCTCTGAACAAAGTGCCTCTTACTTACTAACTCTCAGGTGAGGTCTTTTACATCTGCCTCTGGCTCAGAACTCTTGCACTGCATGGGTGATTTGAAGACATTTGACTCTATTAAACTTTAGAGTGTTTAGAAAGAGCTTACTTTCCTAGAAATCATGCTTCAGGGTTCTGTAAACTATTTCCTCAATGTTTAATAGACAAAGTAATACAACTTTAAACTCACTTCCATGCAGCACCTTTGGTCTCATTTCTTGCTTTGCAGTAACAAACACGTTGACTTTTATTTATGTGCCTTTTAAACATATAAGTATTTTTTATGTAAACACTGAATGAAAAGACACACACATTTAGCAATGTGTGTCAAAAATTGGTAACAATTCTGATGTTGTCTTTGTTTAGCTGCAATACGTTTATGAATCCAGGGGACAAGGATAGGTACAACTGTGTGTCACAAGTGCAATTATGATAACATATGCAGTGTTTCTAGACACTGGGAAGTACACACTGAAAAACAGTGGACCCAGAATTGAGCCAAGAGGGATGCCACAAATGATGTTGACTTTCCCAGACAGACATATTCTCAGAAATGGTGTCTCTCTAGATCGGATGTGAACACAGCAAATACTGATGTCTGACTGGTTGACTTCTGTTTAAAAGAATATGAATAGTTTGGCTTTACCCTTATGAAGGAATACATACATTTAAAAAAAAAGGTTTAAAGCTGCACTACAAAATATTATATAAACACTGCTAAAAACACTAGCTGTACTGTAATGTGAATTGATCAATTATTGTGATGAACCCTCAGAGAATCATTACCTGACTCTGCAGATCCCCTCAACTCTACGGAGCATTTTAGCTTCCTTCAGATCATTGTTTTAATTATACAATCCGCAACTTGTGCTTGTACTACTGTTTTGGTTCAGTCTCATAGCTCTCATCAACCTCCAGATGTGACAGCTGTTTTTAGCAAAAGAGGGATGGCATCTGTTTTCAGCAGAAAGCATTGTAAAATCAACTGTACATTGCCTGCGTAGCACCAAACAGCAGACAGACAAAGTTAGCAACAAGCTGGTGAGCATACAGAGGCAAGGCAAGTTCATTTGTATTTCACCTTTCAACAACAAGGCAATTCAAAGTGTTTACAGAGCCAGATATTTCCCTCAGGTGATGGTGGAGACCAAAACAGAGCTAAAAGGAGTGAATATTGTAATTTATATTGATTAGGCAAATTAATTTATTAGTCATATTAATCAATTCCAATGTACTTTGTCTGCTGGTTGTAAACATAGAACATTGTTTTTAAAAAGTAAATTAATGCAGCTTTTAGTTAAAATCAACTGAATTAATCTTTGCCTGAGGGAAATGGAAAGGGTATTCAGCTAGACTAGTGAAGGAGCCGTGTTGCTTGTGTTCTCACCTCATCTAGATGAACCAGGAAGGTGACGTTGCTGCCCAGGTTGGCGGTGAGTTTCCCGTCTTTGGTTGTCAGCAAGAGTCCTTTAGGAGGCCTGTTGGGGCACTGCTGCTTTCTGGCCGTGTACATTTCTTTAACTCCTTTAGTGCAGTTGTTCAACACCACTTTACGGTAACTTTGGAAAGATCCAAAAAATGATATTTACTTCCTTTAACTTAATTCAATTTTATCCTTTTCTAGTTTAATCTACTCAAGTCTACACATTTCATAGTTTTTCGAATAAATCCCCCACATGCTTCATGAGCTTGTGGTTTAAAACAATGTTATTGAACTCAGTAGAGTGTTGTGTCAGTACAGCTGTCGTGCCCTCGAATTGAGAAAACAGACTAGATGACATCTGACAACACAAGCTGTGTCAGAGGCTGAGACACCTTGAAAACTTAATCACAGCGCTACTAAATAAAAAAGCTCCCACTGTGATTAAGCTTTGCAAGGTGTCTGTCCCTTTGGGGAGCTTCAAAACTAACACAGGAGACACATCTTGCTGGCAAAAGAGAGAAAATGGAATGAAAGTAAATTCTTACACCACAGATACAACAAAATACACATTTTCATGAGTTAATGGTCTCATTCAAGTCTTCTTCATAACAGCATCATATTCATTTAGCAAATTATGGTGGCTACACGCCGACCTGTCAATCAGGACAGAGGTCTAACAATGCTGAACTTGTTTTTGGAGTGCTGCTCATGTTTTCATCTTAAACTCTGATCCTCTCACTGTGTTTTCACTTCATCAAAGTTGATTGGAACATTTTGGTCAACTAGAAATGTCTTGTTCAGTGGTTGGTAGCACCTTGTCAACCAAAGCTAGCTAGCTAGCTAGTATTAGCTGGTAATTTAATGGAACGTATGCCGATTTTCTGTACAGCCGTACATGCAGATGAATGGCACTAGAATCCAGAGGTCTCCTAGCCTGGTTGACACCAGACCCTTCTCAGTTGTAACTGAGAGTGGGTCTGGGCAAGCTTCATTCACAGCTCATTTCCAAAGGGGGCGTCACCAACAGACGCTGCTCAAATGCCTCTGGGTGCAATTGGATAGTCCTTCAACCAATCAGACCAACGATCTGGGTCACGTAGCAGCGACAGCGACATCAACGGGTTGCTGCGCTTCGGTGGCCATCATGTTGAATGTAAACAAGAAGCTGCTCGCTGTCGCTGCGCTATCGTCATCGTGTAAAGCCCGCCTCAACGGTTGTGATTGGTGCCTTGATTTGGAAAAATTGGAAATGGGCTTGAATGGGCTCTTGGCCAGACTGACTTGCAGAGCATATCTCAAATTTGCTGGAAGTTCGTCAGGGTTTTCCCAGACTAGGGTTGAAAATCTGTGACTTTCTCTCTTTAGCGTTTAGCTTAGTGCAGCGCCATTGAAACCATAGAAACACTGGCATGGTTGTGTCATCCTTCACCCTTTTGTCCAAATATGTTCACTTCGGGCTTTAAAATACAGAGATGGCGATGGACAAACTGCAAACTCCTGGCTTCAAAATGGCAGTCCACAAACCAATGGGTGACGTCACTGATGCAATGTCCATTTATTTCTACAGTCTATACTTTATTATTAAGAACTTATTATCACAAGTGTCTAAACCTTCAACGTGTACCGCACTGGTAGTAATTTTAACATTAGGGATGTGCTAGTAAATCTGGATATTGAAATAAGTTCACTTGAGTTGAATGATCACAAAGCAAACAGCACAGCACATCATTCAGTTTTGCACTGCTAATCATATTAAATCTGGTATCTGCTCTAAAGCCCTGCTTGAGCCTCTAAGAGACAGCCTCCAAAACAGACGCATTTATGCAAAGAAAATATTCCCATAAATGTATGTTAAACACAAATCACATAGTCCTCACCCTGTGCTGTTGAGGTAGTTTTGACCCTGGCTGCAGCTTCTGGAGACAGTGGAGGGGTTGAACCAGAAGGCAGGCCGGCAGTTCCCGTCGCTGCGCCGCTCATATCCATAATCACTGTTGGACAACAAAGCACATCCAAACAGCACCTGATCAATATCAGCATGTGAGAAGGGACATTTCCAGTGTGTTCCACATCCACGTCTTATCTATCTTTTTATAACTGGTGACCAGGGGCCTGTCTGGCACGGAGATGCACCAACATTATTATGTATTGATATATTGAAGGCCACAGTTGACAAATGCGCCACAGCAGTGTGAAGAAGTGTGAATGGAAACACACCGTGGAGGGGGGTTTGTTAACATATACAGGGCTAATGAACTCTCACTTTCCTGCTAGCGTTTCCAATCAGAACATGATTTACATCTAACAAAGCAACGTAAGCAAGTGTCCTTTCTAATAATGGTCATTGGGCAAGGGCATTGATTTATCAATTAATCACCAAGCCAGAACAAATAAACAAAACCAAAAAGCCAGTGGCTGACTAGTCTAGTTTGACTCTGTGATTACCACAGTGTGAACTATTCATTAGCTGTCAAGGCAGACTGGTTGCACAGGTGCATACTGTACGTATGGCTTCCGAGGTAAAAGGTTAGTCTGGGAACTTTGGAAAGAAACAAACAGATTGTGTACAATAGTGTGCACACATAATTGGGATTGTGGTTCAATCTTTTCATAATATTAAAAATCACATCTCTCTTTGAATTGGCTCTTTTACTTAGAAAACCATGTGTTACAGCTCCAGTCGGCATCCTCATGTGTGTATTTAATGTGTGTTAATTGAGTGATTTGTGAGATGCAAAGGAAGCTGATTGGTGCGGCATGCCACCACTGACCAGCCAACTGAGGAAGGCTGCCTCCAGTTTAAAAGGCCTGATGAATTACAGCTGAGAGCTGAATTATTAGCAGGCTGTTGTGGCTGTGTATGGTTCTTCCACACGCTACTGAGGCTCCTGTTTGTGAAATGAATCAATGTAAATTGCCAATATGTCTTGTTTCTTCAAACTTCAATCATCCAATCCACCAAACACCAAACGAGTCAATGGCAGAATAAGCTGTTTGGCATTGGCAGAGAAGATTTGGCAAATTTTTCATGGGCGCAACCCACATAGTCATCACTGCTGCTCATCCCACAAATGCATGTTCCTTACAAATGGGACACCATTTGAACTGAACTAAACAGGCTTTCCAACGGTATAAGATTCATTGCCAACAACCATTGTTACCACAGAGAAATAATCTACCAAACACAAATATCCTTACTTTTTGTGCTAAGTTTATATTCTCCCCCCGAAACACATTTCCTTTTTATTTTTAAAGAACTATAAAATTGCTATTTTTTTACAAAAGCTCCTGCAAAATCAGGCATTTTGGGCTGCAACAATCCTGGAGGGACTGAGGAGTAGAGGTTTTTTCTGCACTGATGGTTTTTAAAATCCTCATTTTATAATTTAGGCATGCTTCAAATGCTTCTCTGACAGAGAGAGACAGAGCCAGCTAGGCAGGCAAAAATCAGACTTAGTCAAAGAAAGAAAATCAAACAAACTTTACATATATAGTATGTACTGTATATAGTACAGTGTATATATAGTTAAATGGGATGCATTTGGCACTCTACAAACACAAATTGCTGTATGTTGATGTTTTTTTGTTTAGTATTTAGCAAGTGTTTAGCATTTGCATACATATCGAAACTATTTACACCCACCCACATCATCTCAACAGAATTAGGAGCATAGCGAGCTCACAGATAGACACGACAGAGATAGACAGTATGAGCAAATTGTGCAAAACGATCCTAAACTTATCAGATTATTGGAAAACACAGCAAATGGAGTAAATTAATGAGACACATGGATAGCATATGCAATGGATTCCACTTAAATGGCTCAACATTAGCCTTGGGCTGCATGCTTCAATTGATGCACTGTTACTGATTACATATTTTCTCTTTTCCTCAAACGTTTATTTTTGTTTAGTTTTTTTTTTTAACCAAAAGTGACCTCAAACTTGTAAATGTGTGTTGTGTTGCTGTGATACAAACCAGTTCATTTCTCTGCTGAAAAAATAACACCTCTGTATTACTTCTGCAAGAGCATACATCCATCAAGTCAATTCATCAAAATGGCTCTGTAAGTAACAACTGTGATGTGTGAAGTGGAAGAGGGTAATTAATGGTAGTGGGGTTGATGCACTTGAAAATAACAAATGGCTGCTGAAGGGTAGCTGTCATTTTCAAAAAGTAATAGTTGTTTTTAACTTTTCCATACAGGAGCTTTGATTGGGTTAGGGTTACGGGGTTAGGTTAGTTTGATTTAACTACATTACCTGTTGATTCGTCCTGTTACAAACAGCATCACGTTCCCACTCCCAGCTCGTCCAAGGCGGCTGCTTGGTCATGACACATTGGAGTCACCTTTTTAATGCTCTGGGAACCCTTTGGACGTACCTTTTTTAATGCTTATTTTTCATCGTGCAGGGTAGTCCCAATGTCAATTCAAACAAAACTATGTTCTGATTCCAACTCTTCACATACTGACGCTTTCACTTGTCAGCACACTGGGTACTGTTTTAAACAATGGGAAACGGGTGGTTAATGTTGTGAATTCAACCCAAATTACGTAAAACCACTTAGGGTTAGGAAAAGATCATGGGTGGGGTTAAAACAGGTAGGTTTGTAATGTAACTAAAGTGACACACAGGGCACAAACCCCCGTCTCTTGACCCATCCACCACCACAATCTACCTCCCTACGCAGAGTTTCAGTCTTTTAATACTACTCCCTACTAGTGCTGCTCTTCATACTAGGTCATCTTACAGCGCCTGCAGTTGAGCAGTTGCTCTGAGAGCGCTGTGCGTCCCATACAGACGCTGAAGGGTGCCGGTATTCATAGGCGGAAATCACGGGGGGTCAGTGGGGTCAGGACCCACCCCATCTGAGAGCTGTCCCTTCCTAAAAATATCATTAAAACCATGCTGTGGATTGTAAATATTATATACTTCAAATAATTATGTAAGCAGTAAAACAATATAAACACGCAAGGCCAACGTGTATTATGTTTAGAAAAATGTTGAGTCCCCCCTCCCTTGCCTCACAGTGGTTTGGTCCACTGTTTGGTTTCCGCCCTTTATGTTAACGGTACCTACACAGTCCGGTTGCACTGGCGGGAGAGAGCGATTTGTGTCAGAAAGTAGGTTGGCAAGGCTGTTATTCACTTTAAACATCGGATGAAGTGATTCTTTTCTCTAATACATGATTAGATACATGATGCTGAGTCATTTATAAATTTGTCATGACAAAACAAATATGTATTTTTCATTGAGTCCACTATGTTAGCAGTTTACAAAGTTACTTAGCTTGTTTGGTAGCTTGATGGATAGTTAGTTAGCTAACGTTAGCTTGCTAATTCCACCCAACATTCTTTTACTAGTTACAAAAAACAATCCTAACAAAGTTGTCATTCATCTGGCCAGAGCACTGTGCTTTTCTACGCTGTGACAAGAGTGGGAGTGAAACATTAAGTTGTTAGATTTGACTAATTTAGTGGCCGGCTGGCTGGCTAATTAGTTATCTTTCTTGCTAGGGGGCTCAGTTCTCAGTTCAGCAGTATTAGAGAAAAGAATCACTTCATCCGATATTAAAAGTGAATAAAACAGCTTTGCCAGCCTACTTACTGAAGTTGCACATCTACACATATCCTCTAACAAGAACAAATCTGGCTGTATTGTTTGTGTCCCCTTCAATAGTTGCTCTTAACAAACGTTATGTTTATTGTCGCCCCCATCTGTTAGATGACATTTACACCCATGCCAGTATCAGACGCTCAGGGCCACTGACCAAGCTGCCATATTTGACGAGTTGGGAGTGAGAACAGGCTGACATTTGGCAGCTTCCCAATAGAAAATAATTAAAGTACTAACAACTTGAAAAAGCCTACAAAGATGAATGAAAATGGTGTGCTTCTACATGTGTGGCAGTGTTGGAGAACACACATTGTTGTTAATGAAGCTCTCTTTCAGCAGACAATGGAGGGAAACATAATCCCCCTCGACGATTACGAAGAAAGGAGCTATTGTACAAAGACACACATCATCTTACCATTCAAAGTCATGAGCTCGACAAATACAGGACTCAGCTGAGAGGATTCTGGAGTAGTCCTTTCCCAGCATGCAGTAGTTTCCCGGCCTGCGCTTCATGTACATCTGTTTTTGTCCCATCACGCAGGGCTCACCCTGTTGGCACAACAAACACCTCGACTACTGTGACTGATATTTCTTTTTATGGCATGAACTTTAACGTGGTCAGCAGATCACATTCTTATACAATGTTTTCATGTTTATTACCTGGTTGTGCAGGTGCCAGGTGTCATAGTCTTCATCTGTGCATTTCCTGCTAAAGATGGACTTGTAGTCTATCTTGATGAGCTGCCATTCAGAACGATGGCTGAAGTGTCCAAAAAATCTGCAGAGGCAAATGGTAAAATTACTGGAAATCAATGGAGCAATATCTGAATCTAACTGTGATGACAGTTAGGGCGTGGTTTGATCCCTGTCAATCAAATCTGATCAAACCACACCCACACAATCCTCATGTTAACTGAGTTTTTGAGTTTTAAACTTAATAAATAATAACAGATGCTTTTTTAACTATGACCAACTATTATAGTCGTGACTCAGGCAGCACTGTGGCCTCACAGCAAGAACCCTGGTCGTCCTGGGACTTTCTGTGTGAAGGTGTTCTCCCCGTGTCTGCGTGGGTTTTCTCCGGGTCCGGGTCCCACCACCACTAAAAAAAAACATGTTGCCCTCTCTACCAAGCTTATGTGTGGTGAGCGTCTGGCATCGTAAGGCTGCCGTGCATCCCCTAAGTGGGTGCTACACATTGGTGGTGGTAGAGAGTAGTCCCCCCCCCCCCCCCAAAGTGCTTTCAGTGTCTTTGATAAAGCGCTATATAAATGTAAGGAATTATTATTACTACTATTTCATTTTAGAAGCCATGTTTTTAGGGGCTTTAAGGTTTAATGACAGCCGTCCCATTAACAAGGGATTTCATTATGAACAAACCCATTGTCAAGTTACCTAATATCTACAAAGGTCTGACTAACAGCCTACATGAGCCATTACCTGTCCCTCAGAAATGTGGCTTACTAAGGACTAAATACCACAGAACTTTCCTTAAAGATCCTCCATCCTTCTAGCCTTTTTGAGGGCTGAACAGAATAGAGAAAATACCATTCCCCTTTCACTCAGCCCACAATAACCCCTCAAAGGACAGATAAATCAACACCTTTTAACAAGTCATTCGTCCCTTTTTGGACTTTGTGGACTTACGTCATGATCTGGTTCTCGGCCCCAGCCTCCACCAAGACTCCATCCACGAACAGAGGCACCAAGGAGAAGCTGTGTTGGGTCCACTGCCTCCCCTCGTCAAAGCTGACCCTGTGTGTGTGTGTGTGTGTGTGTGTGTCAGAATGCATTCCCATCACAAACCCAGCAACATCAACGGCACGGAAACAGACGCTCTCTATTAGAGCCTGCTCATGGGGGGATTTAGGTGGGGATCAGAATGACTGGCTTGTCTCAACAGATGAGTCTCTGAGTCTCGGTGCAATTAACTACTGTAGGTTTGGGTAAATATCAAATATCAAGTAAATATCAAGGCTTAGCATTAAAGGGATACTGAAGAGACACACTGTCTGGTTGTCAAAGCAAAGATACACAAAACTGTTTTCAGACCACATGCCAAAAAGGAAAAAGAGCAACGTCACAGGTCCTGGGTAAAGTCTGCACTGGGGTGAAAAAAAACAAGACCAGAATAGAACTGTTTCATGTTGAACTACAAAACTGCAGAGGAAGAAGGAGACAGGGAAAAAAACAATTGGACAGTTTTCATCATCGGGGGCCCGGGCTCTATTGATTCTGACAGCTTATCAACATCGCTGCTGAAGTGAGAACAACTAGGAGTACCTGACTGTGACATGGGTTGAAACACTGCTGAGGCCTGTGCTTGAGAGAAACAACCCCTTCCTCCCCCCGACACACACACACACACACACACACACACACACACACACACACACACACACACACACACACACACACACACCTCCCATGTTGCCTTTAAAAACCCCAGTGCCTTTTATTTGGCTAAAAGTACTGACAGCAGACGTGGACATGCACCTATTCACCTATTATGAGATTCAGTCAGGGGAAGTGTTTAACTGAACAACTGATAAAGCAACACTGGTCCAGAGCTGCTGTACGGTGGCTGTGGAGCTTCAAAGACTTCTTTCTATCTGTCTTTTAGTTTTTCTATTTTTACTTCCTCTACCATCACACTTAAATTGGTTGGGAGAAAAAACCCAGCAGGCTACACTTCACTGGCTCTAAAACTAATTTCAGAATTGTTGCAAAAATGACTGGAGAACAGATCTGGTCTCACTTGGATTAGCCTGCACTGGGGCAACCGATTCGGCAAGAGGAAGGCAATGTGTTAATGAAAACACTAAAAGGGGGGCTCACACGGCTGGCTGTTAATGATAAGTGGCTTGAAAATTCATTCAAATTAGACTGCCTATGATTTTTTTTGTTTGTTTTTTTGCAAGAGCCACAGTCAAAGTGAATTGCTAAATGGATCAAGTGTCACATATGTTATATACCTGTTCATTTATTTGGACCATAAGGTTTGAATTAACCTAAAAATAGCGGTAGGAAATTGGGGAAGCAATTTTAGAAAGGAAGTGTCCAAAAAGGTTCTCTTAATGGACGTACCACAAGTGTCTGGTTGGCACAGATGGCTGTTTGACAGCAATGAGGGCTCCTCCTTTGTCCAGAAACCACACGTTGTGCTCCTCTTCAAAAATCTGAACAGACATATGCAGAAATGAACCGTTATAGTATTGATGTAACAGGCAAAATATTACTTTCATAATGTAATATTGTACAAGAAACATTGTGAATGTGCGTAATGATCCACTAATTATTTGTATAACTCCTTAGTTTTTTCCTAAATTATTTAACTTGGCTATTTAAGTAAATAAATAGTTATTGATAAGATGATAGCATCTTAAAAAACAACAGATAATGCTAAAGCTAGTTAGGGTCCTTTTATAATTAACTTAAATGAATGAAATTGATCTTGTATATATGTAAAGAGTTATGTAGTGACAAACCAGATACAGGACTACGATGTAAATTAGCATTCTTGCTAAAACCAGCATGTTTACATCTTGTTTTTTATACTTATGTTATTAACGTGCTCTGTCCCTATCAAAATAAGAATAAAAATATGCAAATTAGGATCTAGTGACTTTCTCAGCAGGCTTTAGCTACTTTCTTTTTAAAATAGTTAGCAACAATGGCTCTAAAGCAACCTACAAATATCAGCATACCCGGCTAACTAGCTTACAGCCCACTAGCCCACAATAGTAACCTTGCATTACTTCTAAGGCCAGCAGTTAGCATATCCTTAGCTGGCTACATTATTTTATAGGGTAGACTGTGTTGCCTTACTTTGTGGCGTTAGCATTATACATTTAAAGGAAAAAAAATCAGGACTAGCATAATATTGTCACACTGTATGGGAACTGGTCCTGGATGTAACTCAGGGTTTAGGCTAACGTTAGCGCCTCTGTCCTGCTCTTTGTTGGACGTGGGGAAGATGGATAACGTTTGCCAAACCCATTGTTAAACCACACCCTCAGAGGCTTTTCTCTTGTAAAAGTGAAACAAAGAATAAATCTAACCACTGTGTAGCTCGTTCAAGTACGTTTGTCTACATCATACTGTAATTTCTTAAACGAGACAGAGACTGATTCTTTGTTTTTAACCAACTCAGAGTTAATGTTAGCTACTAGCTTATAAAATCCACTAGCAACGGCTGTCATTTCAGTTGGTAAAAGAAGCCTGCTTCTTATAGAAATCAAGCACCAATTGTTTAAAAAAGGACTGTCAATTTTGAGTTGTAAATTGGGTACTGTTATGGTGGCCTTTTTTCAACGCAGACATTTTGACTTGTCAAATGAAACGGTGTAAGTGATACTAATAACATTGAGAATGGCTGCATTCTATTCCTGTGTCCCAGTAAGCTGCCACAGCGATATTACAGTGAGTCAGCATGCACAATACCAGGACTCTGAAACTGACGCAGCTAAACAGAATTCAGCCATCATTAATTGTATTATTTACACCGGTTCTTTTCCCACTTTGGCATGTCAAAATGTTACAAGAAAGGGTCTTTTGTAAACTACCCATGTGCCTCGTTGGAGTGGAAAGCTTGACAGCTTGGTGTAGCGACAGTAACTAAGGGTACTGGAAAGCAAAGTGTCAATTGGGTTGTATGACAGGACACCCTGATACAAAATACATTTGAAAGCCAGTAGCTGTTATGTCAATGTGTAAGTCTGTCAATTGGCTAGATCTGGGTCACCTGTCTCCAGCTATTGCCAGCATCAGAAGATATATACATGCCAACGTTGCTGTAAGACAGCTCTGCTCCGATGTTTCCTGCAGTGGAAATGAAAAAAACAGAACATCAGACAACAAAACTGCAGATCACACAGACAAAGGACCATGTGTTTTAAATATACGCTGCCAATCACGCCACGTCTGTGGTTAATCCATTCCTCTGGCTTGATTCCCCGGACCAGTTTGCCGTCTTCTCTTCATTGGAATAACACAGAGAAAACTCTAGGTTAATGGATATGGATGCCTGCATCATAGAGTGATATGTGCAAGAGAGCTGGCACCTCCTTCACTCTGCCAGTTTGCAGTGTTACAATACAATGCCTCCAAAGCTTTTTACTGTGAGTGTGCAGCGAGTTGAACTGACTCCTTCCGTTGATCTGCTCTACTATCTTGGCCACGGCTCAGTAAATAGGCATGTGTTTGATCTGCATGGTGTTTGTCATGTTGGTGAGATGATCTCTGCACCAGCTGACGTCTTAAAAGGCGCAGCGGGCAAAGTGAATCGCGGTGCCAAAGCAAAGGCTCGGCCAGCAATACACAGACCCACAAAGGCACACTGTGCAAACATAGCAGCAGTGATGTATGTTTGTTCAGCATTCTCACACACCGAAGACAAAACAGACAGATCCAAAGACAAACACACACTTACGCATCAACACACACACACACACACACACACACACACACACACACACACACACACACACACACACACACACACTAACACAGAGAGCAAAAGGCAGACTTTTTCTGCTGACACCACCCCTGGTGCTATCACAGCTATTTTGTCTTTTCTCTTTTTCTTTGCTTGAACTCTTTCAAAAGCTCTTGCATTTGAAGGCACACAGACACAACACAAACTGTCATTTTTTCTCACACATGCATAATTGGCTGGGTGATGATCAAAACAGGTGGCCTTGTGATCCACACCATATTTGCCTGTAGAAAGAAGTGGAGATCCTGCGGTGCACTGTGGCCAGTACTGTGCCTAGTGTAGCTTAAAGAATCACTGAGACAGAAGCTTGAGTGAGAGGGCATGGAGGGGTCACAACCGTCTAGTCGCTGACTGGGAGGATCACAGTACAACCTTTCAATTTGAAAAGCAAATTTGTACATAGTTGCTTGTAGCTTAAAGTAGCATAAAGAAGAAAGGCTTTATCACCAAAATGTATCACAAACAAGTTGATATTGTAGAAATAAGTTTAGGTTAAGCAGAGCATGTGAGCAGAGAGCGAGCGAGAGGATTTTGGATGGAACACAGAGCGGATTTTTAAAATGTTGGCGCGTCGCCTTATCTTCCCACGCTCCAATTTCGCTCCAATACCGCTCACACCATGAGTTTGAATCATGCCCGAGCCCGTCTCTGTGTTACTGCAGCACAGTACATGCAGATGAACGGCGCCCGCCCCCCCTCTTTATGCTGCCGGTGCCTGTTATCCGGCGGACTTTTGTAACACCTTACTTGAAGGTATCTACATAAGAGTGACATGACAGTGTCATGAACACATGACACTGTCATGACACATGAACCCTAACCCTACCCATAATCATAACTTGTCATGACAAAAACCGAATGACACGTACTAAAAGAAGGGTTATGTCATAAACGTTTCTGACTTGTTTATAATGTTTATGACACGTTCATGACAGTGTCATGTCACACTTATGTAGATACCGTCAAGTAAAGTGTAACCCATCCCTGGACATGAAGGGAGGGTGGGGGCAGAAATACAACGCAGGTTTTTTTCTTTTTTTTTAGAGCCAAGGTGAGCGATATTGAGCGGTGTGGCATTGCACGGGGGAGCGGAAGGAACTAACAGCTCCGTGAGCGGAAATTCTCACCTCCCCACTCCGCTCACATGCTCTGACGATAAGTGCTTTTACTGTGTCTTTTGTCTTACCCGTGGCAACTATGATCCCCGGTGCAGAACTCTTGGTGGAAATTGTTCCTGACAAGTAAGGGTTCTCTGACATTTGCAGTTGGAGATGGAGCGAACAGAAAGGCTGCACAGGAAGAAGAAAAATAAAGTTAAATGTTAAATGTTAAGTTGAAGAGAAAATAAATAATTGTCAAAACAGTGCATATTCATGTGAAAAGTAATTTGCACATTGCTTTGTCTAAGTGATTTTCTGTACTGTATTGTGTTGAATCTTATTTACAGTAAGTGTTATATAAATTAATTTTAGTTGTCGCTGTGAAATTGGCAATGATTAATGATAGGGTCAGAACAAAATTATAGAGCAAAAACAAACAAGCCAGATTCATTAGTCTCCCAAAGACTACTAACCGTGCCTTCATGTATTTTAGCTAATTGCATTTAATCTGTCATTAATACAAAGAGAGATGGAATTTGCATTAAAGAATGAAGCCAAGTCTCTCTGGCATGCACACAACAGAAGACAATTACATTTGTTCACAGAGCAGAAAAAAAAAAATTGTGTCTGCTTTCATCTTTGCAGCAGACAGCGTGTCACTGGCGTGAGGACATCAAGGCAGTGGGACAGGACAGGGTAATCAAAAGCTATCTACGGCAGTAATTAAAATGTCACATGAGTGCACAATCATAGGGAACCTGTAAGCCACACCACACGGCCCCGGAGTCACCTCTTAAACAGCATGAAGTCCTCCTAATGTCTCAAACATGATTCTCCCTGACAGTCCCCCTGTTAGTGTTAGTTGGAGGGAGGCTCTGGAACGAGACATGCTGTTTCTGGATCTGCCAGCGTAGCACCTCGTCTGACTTTTTCTTAAAGCACAATTTGCAATTTCCAAAGTGTTTATCATTTAACAAACATCTATATTAAACACTAATATTAGGTTTGCCACATTATGTTGCAGTAAAAGGCAAAACTGACCTGAATATTATTTTGTTTATAAATTTAAGTTTAAAGGTCCCATTTCATGCTCCTTTTCAGGTTCATACTTGTATTTTGGGTTTCTACTAGAACATGTTTACCTGCTTCAATATTTAAAAAACACATTCTTTTTTTCATACTGTCTGTCTGAATATATCTGTATTCACGCTCTGTCTCAAACGCTCCGTTTTAGCACTTTGGCCACCATCCCGCAAAAAGCCTGCTCTGATTGATCAACGTTTTTGGGTCTTATGCATCTCTGCTCTCTGCACTGTCATTGCAGCCGGGAAATGACTCTAACGGCACTGTGACAGCACTTTTTACCTACATATAGTATAGTTATATAGGCCCAGTTTCTGAATACGGACTGTGGAGTGATTTGATACTTTCACAGTATTTATATAGCATGGGAATCTCAATTTTTAAAATATGGGACCTTTAAACAGCTTGTTTCTTATTTGCAGCCATTAAAATTGGAAGGGACTAAAGAGGTGAATTGCATTGCCAATCAGTACCACTTTCTAATAAAGCACCCCTGTATATGTTTATGTATAAAGGATTTAAAAGTTCTAACTAATTTACTAATGCTTTCTAAAGCAGTTACAAGCCATGAATAAAAACATCTTTCTATTTGCCAAAAAATGGAAAATGTCTATTGTTGGTGTATATTCCATTGTTAATCAATTGATTTTTGTCGAGATGCCCTGCAGCTCTTTCAGACGGTCAGTGTATAGAAGGATCTTCCTGAAGAACTAAAGAGCTAGCAGTTGGAATCCCAAACTGGCAGAATAGGTCTGGGTTAATGTTTATATGAAAAACACAATCCTTGTATGAATGTACATACAGTAGTTCCCACTACATTCACTTAGTTATGTTACCACAACCCCCTGTGCATCATATTGGCTTATTTGTCACTATGTACCAGAACATTGTCACAGCAGGAGCCCAGTTGCTTTCTTTGCTGCACTATTAATTTTTATTAATTAATTATTAATTTTGATGATACGAAGACACCACTTCCTGCATGTTTTTGAAATAAATGTGTAGTACTCACAAGTATGCAGTGAATTTCGTTTCCATCCAGGTTAGCTGCAGGAGCCTGCAGCAGCCTCCAGTCCCGGCCTTTGTTGTAGGTCATGTAGGTCTTGACCTGGTTGTCTTGCCTCTTGTTAGCAATCAACATGCCTTTAATTCCTGCCACCTGGCAAACACAGATACACAGCAGGTTAAATCTCATCTTTACCCTCTTAATGCAAACGGGCAGGGTGCATTTTATACTGTATTTACCTCTCCCGTAACAGTTTAGTCCTCCATTGCAGATGAAGAAGCATACCCACTGCACACATCAGAAAGAGCATCTTGTGTATTGAGGCAGCATCTTCACAATACAAGCTCAGTTAAATGCAAATGGTGTGTCTATCCTTTCTCGCTGCGTTTGACAGTCTGGCAGAGTCGGCTGCTTTTTCTTATTCTGTGCTAAGTGCTGTCTGTAATTATATCCTTACACGTCTCAGCAATCCAGACAGTAAAAAATAATGGGCGTTAAGAAAGTAACACCATGTCTATTTTCTCACAGTCAGACGAATCTCCCCAAACACTCACTCTCAACGCTCTCAATCTTCCTCTATACTACCATTGAAATTTAATTCATTATTTTTTTTAAATAAATATTTACTACAGCACTTGTATGCATATGCATTGCCAATGCCACTATCAGCATGTGGTTGTTGTTATACGTTCTGTCCACTGGCGGGCTTTCCAACATTAGCTTCGAAGAGGCCCCTACGTCATGGTGCGTTGCATTTCTGGCAAACGGCCGCTTTGTTTACATATATTTTCAGCCATGAGCACACAGTGATGAACACAACTCAACAGAGAACCCTGTAATCAAACATTATCTAACAAGTGTAGTGAAACAGCTCTGTTGTAAAGGGTAACGGTACTCAGTTAGCACAATGACATCATCTTAGAAAGCATGCTAACAGCATTGATAAGTAGGCTTATGCCAAACAGAGCTGTCACTACTATTTTAGTGATCTATAAGCAACCTGTTTGTTGCAGATTGTCACGTTACTGAGAATACAGCTGTTAGAAGATAAAATATGAAGTCGAAGCTAACTCTGACAGCTGTAGGGAAGCTAACATTTAGGCTACGTTAGCTGTCTCCATTGTTAAGGAAAAACTGAGGAGCAGCACAACTCATTTCACATAAGTGAAGAAGATTCAGGAGACCTTGATTGAATTACACAGGACTAATTAATAAAAACTCAATTGAGGAAAGAATTAAGCAGGCAGTACATGTTGTTAAATGTTTAATCTGAGCCCTAAAGGATTTTTGACAACCTCTGGACCTTCCTCCACAGCGCTGCGGAGGAAGGTTTGGCTAGTCCACACAGCATTCCGGGATGGGAGAAAAATGTGCTCTGGTTTATTGACATTTCTTTAAACCAATCACAATCGTCATGGGCGGTGCTAAACTCCAGACGGTGCCTCTGCTAAATAGTCTCAGGAAGGAACTAGTTTTGGTGGAACATGTGTAAGTTCAAAAGTAGTTTTAGTCGTGCAACAGAAAACTCAGATTGGACAGATAGTCTAGCTAGCTGTCTGGATTTACCCTGCAGAGATCTGAGGAGCAGTTAACCATAGTCCTCACACATCAGCCGGAGGTTAGAACCCCAACACAAAGAAAGCAGAGCAATCCCCGGAGTGGAATGTCACGGACATAGACTAGTGACGACGACTATGTTATGGCAACTGAATTGCTCAGGACCCAAGGAAGCGCAGTGTGGAGTTTGAAGTTGTTTGGATGAGCGGTTCTGGAAAAAACTGCAAGCAGCGATTCCACAGGCCGAGCAATGGGCCCGTTGTGCACAGGCATGTTTTCAATGGGCTGCACTTTTACATAGAAACACCCTCATAGAGACATGCACCTCTTTTCCAAAATCGTCCTTGCTAGTTGTCTCTCAGGTTGTAAAATAATCAGTCAACTACACCAAAGTGTGATATGCAATGGATATGGACAGAGTCCCTCCAAATGGTTGCCATAGTAAAGGGCTCTGTTCCCTCCCTGAAGGGAGCACGTCTGTATAATTGACACTAATGGGCAGTGCATTTGACATTGTCATAGAAACATGGCGTTCAGGATTGACGCGGCTAACGACGGTCTTCCCATCCTGTCAATCACTGCAGTCATTATTCATTGCCTCCACCTTCTCTATCACATGTGCACGCACACACACGCGTACGCGCACACACACACACACACACACACACACAAGGAGAAGCATGCGCCCCCACCACCACATTTCTCTCTATCCATCACTCACACCTACCACACTCTACTTTCTTGACAACTAAGTGAAGGACAAAGGCATAGATCTCTATTCTACAGCATAGATTACTCTTAGCGGTGCAGAATTTAAAGGAATACTCCCAACATTTCGAGAAATTATGATTTTCTGCCTTTGTGCGTTGACGATTTAAAGCAGTCCTGCCATTTGCTGAATGCCAAGGGAGTGGAAATGAAAAAGAGGATGGAGCAGGGAGATTGTTCTGCAGCATGTGATCAGAGACAGCCAACAGCCAGCTGCTTTTTATAATCTCTGCTACCATCAGTGACACATGAGTCATAACTCTGACCACAATGTACACGCGGTGGACACGGGCAAACTCTTCCATTTAATATTTTATTTTTCAATGTTTTTTCACACAGAGACAGAGGACATTACACAACACCTCTGCTGTCAATTGCTCTAAACACACATCTCAATTTGCTGCAACTGACACAGCTCCAGACTCTGTTGACTTAGTCCTATTATTATAAAATAAGGAAGACACTGATGGGTGCAGGCAGGGGTAAATGCTAGATCAGATCTGCTAGACATGTCAACGTAGTAAGGTTTAGGCGTGAGGTGTGGGTATTGGTTAGGGTTAGGGTAAGAATGATAGGGTATGCCAATCAGAGGCAGAATAAGGCAGAAATAAGGCGGGCCGCGAGGCACTTCCTGTGACATTGACACGTCTAGTGGATCCGATCTAGCATCCACCACAGGGAGGGGACCTTTGTTGCATTTCAGGCAAATCTAAACATACCTCATATACTCATATATGAACAATTAAATGCAACCGTTGCATTATCTGATGACAACATCAATATACATTTTATTTATTGCATCTGTGAAGCAGTGTTCCTTACAAAAATGATATTCAATTCAATGGATCTATCAATTATTATTAGTCTTGTATGTGAAGACACCCCAAGGAAGGCATTGAGTGTCTGGAATTAGATTTTTTTCATGCCATATCTTACTCAAAGCTCATTTGTTCCTCTTTGAAATGATTTATTTCCTCCTTATAGAGCATCATGTTTCTGGAACCCTAGCTGAAATCTTCATTTTGCTCAAACACAAAGCACAAACAAAGCAACGTTAGCATTACTTTGGGGTCATGTGTGTGTGTGTGTCCACCTGACAAATAAAAGTCCAATATTCACTCTCCCTTTAGCTTTGTTTTGATTTCAATCAACTAAATGCTCCACTATGTTCTCCAGCTAACTTTGTCTGTTTTCTGTTTAGTGATAATGAGCTGGTAGTATACAGGGAGTTTATCAGAGCTTTTTTACTGAAAGAAGCTGTCTGCTGCAGCTAAAAACAGAGTCGTAAGACCAGAGTTTGCGGGCCTCAAACCAAAACAATAATGCTAAAAGAAGCTAAAGAGCTCTATAAAGTGGGAGGCATAGACTGAATGAAAAGATGGACGATGTGTCTTCACTTCCTCCGACTGTACAAAGTGAAACCAAAATATCCTGGATACGTGCGCTGCCGTCTTGTTATTTTGGAGCTAGAGTCTGTGAGGTAATGATCAGATAAATATGTAATGGAGCCGCTGTATCAATGTCCCGCCCATACACCCGCCCGACCTATCACAGCTGTCAATCACTGTTTCACCCTGTTTTTATAGCATCAAATAACTAAAAAAACAAACTTAGCAGAAAAATGAACACTTGAACAAACATCAGCATCATCAGAAATAAGTAAAATTACATAAAACATATCTGGGAAAAATGTATTTGAGTTGTACTTTGATTTCCATCCGCTAACATAGTAGATCATGACCTACACTGCAGCCAGCCGCCGGGGGAGACCCAGACGTTTTGGCTTCACTTATACAGTTTATGCATCAACACCTGGAGGTCAGATAGTGACTTGATCCATAGTTGGTGCAGCTTTAAACTTAAATGTTTGCAGTCTGTAATACAGAATGCCACTATAAGTTTCACTTTAAAAACTGAGAAAGCATCTTTACCTTTTCACCACCGTCTGAAAGTACTCCATCCACCAGCTCGTTGATGTTGTGCTGCTTAGCAGCTTTTCAATAACATGTTATTTTTTCCTGAATGGAATGATCACATGAGGAGTAGGGCCTGTGGGTATATATTTCAAAATGTTCAGTGAATTAAAACATGGCTGCCAATATGAAAACACTGCTATTTAGTACAATGGTGCGTCTTTATTGAACAGCAGGGAATAGTATTTTGCATTATATTATATGGCTTATTTGTTGAATCACAGCTTTGTGGCTTTAAGCGTGCTGGCAGGAAAAAAAAACACAAACATGAAGGGCTACATCATTGTGAGTATCAGAATTATCCAGATCTGGGCGCCTGGGTAGCTCAGTCCTCAGAGCAGCAGCCGCAGGTTCAGTTCCAACCTGCGGCCCTTTGCTGCATGTCATTCCCCCTCTCTCTCCCCTTTCAAGTCTAAGCTGTCCTGTCGAAAATAATAATACTAATTATCCAGATCATCTAATACTCTTCACTGACAACAATCCACTTCATGTCTTCAATCAATCATTCAGAGCTGTTTATAGTGAGCTATAAATGATTTTTGATACAGTGAACCCCAGCCTAGCGGAGTGATATTTGTCGGAGAGCAGGTGGCGGCTCTCACCTCTCAGATTGCAGCGACGTTTAGCGGCTGATGTAGAGCCCTGATGTCAACAGAAAATGAGTTTGCACAACAAAGGCTCATGACTACAGAATTTGCCCTTATCCAATCGGATTGACAATAAAAATAATCCTAATTTAGAAGATAATTGTGCAGTTTTCTGTGTGGAAACGGCATAATTGGTTTTTAGGGAGGAGGATGCAACGAGAAGAGGGGCCCTCTGGGAAGAGACAGGACTCCTAAGTGGGAAAACAAAAAAACAACTTTCACATACATTGCTGTCTCCCCTAGGTCTGTTCGTAGCGGTGTCTTCTCTCTGGAACATTAGGCCTGTGAAGTGCAGTTTGTCAGGGTCTTACAGCAATACATGGGTTGAGTTCCATAGTGTATATCTTACCCTGTGTAATGGCTCTGATTTATCAGAGACAGCAGTTCATCATCTATCTCTAGTTTAGGTTTCTGATCAAGAACGGAGCCCTTGACCGCGTGACAGATGCAATTAAAAAACGCCTTATCATCTCATGCTGCACGGTGAAATGCTTTTACAGCGGCATGGTAATAGGAGCTGCACACACACACACACCACACACACACACACACACACACCACACACACACACACGCACACACACACACACACACACACACACACATAAGCACACCCAAGCACACACACACACACACACACCACACACACACACACACACACACAAGCACACACACACACAAGCACACACCACACACACACACACACACACACACACACACACACACACACACACACACACACACACACACACACACACCGCTGCTGGCCAATATCTCACTTTCTTCACTCTCAGCCACACCTGCCAGTGTAGGAGTGATAAACTGGGTTCACCAGGGAGTGGAGAAGGAGAGAAATCTACTTTCCTGCTATGAATGCTAATGCAAACACATACAGTAGCTAGCCAGCAAGCTAACAAGGTCCAGAGGTGCATGGCAGCGAGCCCCATTAAGCATGCTCTTTATGCCGCATATGTCTGCTGTCAGCAAGATAGACGAGCGCAGCCTATAATGCAAACCTAACCATGTAAGACATATATGTCGAGGTTTATTCCTCGACACAGAGGTCTAGGGTTCGATTCCGACTTGTGACAGTTTCCTGCATGTCTTTCCCCCTCTCTCTCTCCTCTTTCATATATCAGCTGTCCTATCAATTAAAGGCAGAAATGACCAAAAAAGACACCAAGCACCAATAACACCAAAGGCACCTGACCAAGCATTGCTATTTGGGAGTAAGAATGTGTTGGTAAAACACAAACTGAGCGACTGCAGTTACTTTTTTAAACTCACTGCGGCCAAGTCATTACCCTATGACTTAAAGCTGCACTGATCAATATTTTAATATTAACAGACAGTACACTCCCTGCATGACAGATAACGTCAGCAACTAACTGGGGAGCCTAGTGGAGCATTTAGCAACTTACCAGCCAATTATTTCCCTCAGGAAATAATTGGAGGAGTGAATATTGGACACAGTTCATCAGATGTACAGATTGTCTTTCTTTATTATATGTATTGTCATTTGTCAATAGTTACAGAAAAAATTACATACATCTTAAATCTCAGGCTCCCTCCAACCATGCTCCATAAATAAGTACAAAAAGAAAATCATGCAAGTAAAGTTAAAAAAAGAGTTTAATGTCTACTGTGTAACTAGGCAACTGTTTGCTAACACGTGCACCAATCCATTTTCACTTGTATCATATTGTGATGATATGATAAAAACTAACAGAATTAGATATTGAAGGTTTTTTGTCTTCATCAATGCATTCTTAAATTAAAAAAAACATTTATATCCAAATCAAGTAGTGTCACATAAACTCATATCTACCCTTCAGAACTCTGAGCAGCAGAAATGTGACCGTTCTATGTCATTACTAGTACTACTACTAATAATAATGAAGTCCTACAGTAATAATAGCCTGCATGTTTTTCTTTATTATTATTATATTCATTAAACATTTATAACTCAGATTTAGCTTTTGTCTAGTGTTAGTCCCTGCATTAAAGGAGTATTCCATGTAATTGAGTATTGTATAAAAGTAAGAGACGGACAAGAGACAGAATAAAGAATAGTACAAATGGAGGCAGCAGAGGCCAGGATATTCTGACTTTTAGTTCCTTGTGCAGGTCAAACTCTGTGGATACTACATTTCCCATAATGTAACTTGATATCGTCTTTTTGTTTGTACATGCAAAATGCCCACGTTTCTGTTAAAAATGTGTAGCCTGGTGACATCTTAGGGGGTTATTTTCTCAGACTTCACAAAGCTCCTTCAGAGCCACTGAAGACATTATACAACATTACTTTCACAGGCTAGTAAACTAATCTTGATGTGTAAAATTGGTGGACCCCTTTAAAGGACATGTTAATCAACTTGGGAGTGATAGAACGAGGTATGGAAGGTTCAAAATCCTGTGTGTTTGGTTGACATTTGGATCAGATGTGGGCCTTTAAAATGTGATTGGTTCACGGGCGAATATACTGCAGGAAAATTCAGCAGCAGCAGCAAAGAAATTGTTGGGTCATTGCCATCAATTAATAACCCTTATGGATGCACCACAAGGGTCATTTTGTGAAATGGGACATAGAAACCTGAATGTACTGCACATTTAACCACATAAAATTCCACATTCATGTGCATGTACTTTATGGTAGATCTTAAAGCTTTAGTGCGTAACTTTTTGATATTAATGAACGTCCGTTACATTCAAGCCAAATGAGTAATTAAGACTATGAGCTCCACACAACTCTCTCTGGATTTCTCAGTGTGACTATGTTCAGAAGATTGTGGCGTCAGGAGACTTTCCCGCACAGAAACTAGAGTGAAGATAATTACCTCTTCAATTCAAGTCAATCATGTTTTTTATTTTTTATTAGCACCATGTATATTGTTCAGACATACAAAACATTCCACAATGTATGACAGGCAACGTCAGATTATGCACCATCATGTTTTTTTAGTCCTCCGTGTCCTCCTTGGCTACTAGCAACTGTGTGGAGGGGGGGTGGGTGAGCATGCACGATCACGGAAGGCTTGTATCATGTGGACGCAACAACACTGGTGTTGTCATTACTTAGAATTCCTCATGCTGGGGACAGAAACTACACACTATAGCTTTAAGAAGTAATGGAAAAGTAAAAGTCCCTGTAACTTCCTACTGTATAATCAATGAAAACCTTACTGTATGACTGATTTCATCAGGTGCCTACCTCGTACAGATCCAGCATCTGGTTCCCTCCGATGCCCCTAGTGGTCTTGACATTTTCCATGGCCAAGGTGAAGTAGATCCCTCTGGTGTCAGACAGGTAGAGGTTATAGGTGTCGTTCTGGTTCCACTCCTGTACCGCCGCAAAGACCTGCTTCTCATCAGTGCTGACAATGTGTAAATCCTATCAGGGAGCAGGGAGAGATTAAGAGGAGTTATGACTGGTAGCGGAGAGGTGACGGATTAGAACATGCTGACCCTGTGGGACTGGTCATGAGATCAACGCTGCAGTGTGAATACAAATGTTTGACGACATACTGTAATGTATAGCCCACTGAGGGGCTCACTAAACGTGTGAGTTTAAAAGGACAGTATGCCAGCTTTTTAAGGGGAAACAAACGCCTGTGGCTCAACGCATTTTTTTAACCAATCTACATAAATGTCACTGTTGTGACAGCACCAAATTCAAAAGCTTTCAGGGATAGGAATGGGAATACTTTACTGATTAATTAACTCTGGGACATTCTGGAATTAAAACTGATTTCTATGACTCTTAAAAAATAAAATGAATACAAATATATAAAATAATACATAAAATAATAAAATAATAATAAAAATTAGGGATGTCCCAATCATCTTTTTGGGCCCCTGGTCCCAGTCCGATTTTTTTTTTAAAATATTGAATACATGCCTATACGGAGTCCCGATTCGATACTTGTATTTGCGCAGATAATAGAGCTGCACACAGTTTTTTTTTGTTTACAAAAATACTAAGTAAACAAAATAACTAAAATATGTCTTAAAGCTTAATAAATGTAATGGTGCCTCTGCAAAATAACCTCGGAAAAGGAACTTGTTTGGTTGAACATGTGGACGTTCAAAAGTAGTTTTAGTCGTGCAACAGAAAACTCCGATTGGACAGCTAGTCTAGCTAGCTGTCTGGATTTACCCTGCAGAGATCTGAGGACCAGTTAACCATAGTCCTCACAAATCCACCAGAGGTTAGAACGCCAACACAAAGGAAGAGGAAGGGGACGGACATCTGGCCTAAGAAGAGGGCAGAATTTCCGGCAGCACCACAATCCCGAAAGTGGAATGTTGTCGATATAGACTCCAGGATTCCAGCAAATCCCCAATCAAAAAATGAACGTAAAAGTTCCCCGCTGGACAACAAAACTTAAACTTAGTGACGCTTCTTGCGGTTAATAGTCAAACTTTGATTTTCTTCTCGTGTTTACTGATGTCGGCTCCAGAGAATAACAGCCTGTAAGTGTGGTGACTTCCTGGTGGAATCACAGTAGAGTTGTGGAGAACTGGAGTAATCCGCTTCTGTAAAACGGACGACTAAGAAAGACAGACTTTTTTACTCATTGCCGAGGGATGCAAGCTACGAGACACTCTCAGGACGGACACTGGTTAGTGGCCGCGTGCCATCTTGGTTTGAAAATGCCGGCATCCAGGCGGTCTGGCAGTGTGTCTGTGGTGCAGGGCGTGTGTGACTAAAGGCAGCAATCACTACAAGCTGATGTACATGATCGGAGTAATGTAATAATGACGATCCCCAATCAGTTAATCCAAAACGTGTGATCAGGATCGGGACATCCTTAGTAAAAATGTTGCTGCAACTTACCTTAGGCAGTGAATATTTGGGTAGTTTGATTTGAATAAATGAGTCTCTCTTGTAGGACACATAATAGGAGGCTCGTCCTGATGTAGGAACCTAGAACACAGAGAGTACAATTCTTTTATTACATTGAATATTACGCATAGTGTTTCCCTCTATTATCAAGAGCTTTTGTTTTATACAAGCGTTGTTTTCGCAACATTGTACTTCTCTTTGACTATTTCTCTTAGCGCTGTAGTGATGGAGCTCTGCTGCTGAACGCATGCAGGGGACACCTTGTATCAAGGCCTCATGTGTAACCTCATCACTGACACCATATTGTATTTTCTCCTATCAATCACCCAAGTGGTGAGTGAAAGCGTACACATCAACCTCTATCTCTCTTTGTCCTGCTGGTTTTCAAGACGCTGCAAGATTCACAGGTTGTTTTTTTTCACTTGGCCATTTAAAGTGATCCCCTGGCTTGCATTCAGAGGATGCTGCCCTCTCTAGGTGTCAATGGTGGCTGGTGGTTTCAAAATGGACTTTGGTAAATATCTCGTAGGACAATCAATAGTCTCATTATTCTTTGTCAAGAGAAATCTTTAAATTGCCTAACCAAGCCTCGTCCGCAGGCTAAGAAAAAAAAAAAGTCGCCCATAATGGTCTAGACCATTAGCAAACACTCCAAGCTGTTGTTAGCTTATGCAGCAAAAAAACACAGGGCTGGTGGGTGTTGGAGAATTGTCATTAGCCTCGAAGCCATGGAAGCCAAGCACTTTATATACACACACACACACACACACACACACACACACACACACACACACACACATACATACACATACACATACACACACATAGAGACACAGAGTAAAGTGAGACCCCAGCTGTATATCACACTTTTCCCTCCTATCGATAACGACATGAAATTCATTAGAGGAAAACCTTCAAATCAAACTTGTGTCTCTCCGCTGAAGAGAAGCTATATCAGTATTAATGTTGTATGACAGGGCTGATTCTTTTTACTGATCTTGTAAGTGCTCTGAATGGCTCAGAAGAGAGAAAACAAGCTCTGGTAGGAAAATTGGCGACTAGCAGTAAACACTGCAGAATAGTCCCACATGCAATCGAGTGAAGGAGCAGGAGATCGATGGCAGGGTAACCAGAGGCAGTTTGAACTTTAAGAGGAATTGGTATGATTGATTTTCTTCCCCATCTCTTTCAGGATCTTTCGTCTGTGACGCATACGTGTTAAAATGTGGAGGTGCTAGGATTGAAGGGGAGGTTTAGGTTGAGTGCTTGTGAGTTTACTTGAAAGACTTCGGAGAGGTCAAACAGGATTGAAATATCTTTGGAGAACAACTCTATTTCTTTGTCTAATGTGCTGCCAAGGCCTGTAGGTGTCTCAGGTAAGTAGGCTTCTGAAAAATCCATGTTCTCTACTGAATAAAACATTTAGTGGGATCAAACAGCTGGAAGAGCACACTTACAACTACTACTATTACAACTGCTACTACTGAACATATTTATAAAAGGCATAATGTCCTTAATGACGTAGTAAGTGAAGTATATTTAGCAGAGGCAGTAGTAGAGCAGTGGCGGTTCTAGACCATCAGGTTGTAGCAGGTCAACAGTAAGGCAAGGCAGCTTTATTTGTATAGCACATTTCAGCAACAGGGCAATTCAAAGTTCTTTACATAAAACATTAAAGTGCAGTTAAAAACGATAAACAAAAATAAAAAAAATAAAAATAAAAACCAGGCAGGACCATATTTCTTTACCATCTCATCCACCACGGGCCCCGCAGGAACATGTGACTTTGTACTCTTGTTACCCATAACAAGAGTGGAAGTACTTCTCTTTACCTACAATATAGCCATCGCTATAAGGCTTGGTTTAATCAGGCAAACTTTGCAAAATCCTAAACAGTTCCAACTGTTTTCCTTTAGATTTTATCATAAAATCTATGTCACACCCACGTTGGAGAAATTCTCAGAAATATGTCCGTTATCTGTTCAAAAATACGATTAGATAAAAGACGAGCATAAAATTGACAGTGCAGTATAAGAAATTAACAATTATTTAAAGAATGGCAACTGAGAGTTGCGGCGGAGCTGCAGTTTTCTGGGAGTTTGTTCCAGATATGAGCATAAAAACTGAATACTGCTTCCTCCTGTTTAGTTCTGACTCTGGGGACAACAAGCAGACCTGTCCCAGACGACCTGAGAGGTCTGGGTGGGTCATAGTGTATAAAAGCATTATCACATTTTTCCAAATCCTGCCTTATGTCTTAACAGTAGATGCCACATACAAGTGATATACATCATCTGAAAGCTAAGAACCTGAAGATTAATTTTACATACAGCTCAGCACTGTGTGTCAAGCTTTTCGGTAACACTTTATTATATGGGTACATGAATGATCAATTATTAATTGATGCATGACTTCATGCATGTGAATGCACAAATGAATTAATGTAGTACTTCATGAACTATCAGTAATGTACAAGGATGAATAGTATCTCATGCATAACTTAAAGCTTTAGTGCGTAACTAATTAATTAATTACTTAGAATTCCTCATGGGGGATATATAAACTACGCACTATAGCTTTAATGCAGGAACAATACGTAAATTATTGCATCAATTAAGGTATTTGAATCATCTGATTCTGATTCATTCTGATTTATTAACGATGTTCATGTCTTCTTCATTGGTAATTCTGCAGTTAAAGTATCTGAATTGTAGTATTGTAATCATGAATAACTAAACATGACTTTTTCATTACTTCATCATCTTTGTGTCAAATAAAGTGCTGACCTGCTCCATCTTTAACATTGATAAATAAGATATGATTAATGGTGACAAATGCAGCTTTTGTCTTTGTGACCCTTCAAATAAAGTCAACCCTTCTGTCTATTTAGGCATCACATTGCATTAAAAATGGAAATTAAATCATCATTTTGGATTTCAAAGTTCAGGCTCTTGGAAGACTCTTGGAAGTTAGTAAAAATATGTAAAAACAATGCATGAATATCCTACTTGGATGAGCATTGTTCTTAGGCATTACTGTTTAAGTGTCTTATGTTGTTGTGAATAAAGTAACTATAACAATGCATCTGAAGTATACTGTATTTGTGTCAATGTAGTGACCTTTGTATCATTTTGCTCTTTTAATTCCTAATACATTAATGTTATACCACCATTAATCATATCTTATTTATCAATGTTAAAGATGGAGCAGGTCAGCACTTTATTTGAAGGGACACAAACATGATGTAGTAATGATTAGTTAATCATGATTACAACACTACAATTCATCAGAATATATGTACACTGCTGTGACATGAACATCATTAATAAATCAGAAATCATGATGATTGAAATACCTCAATTAATGCATTTATTAATGTATTGTTCCTGCATTAAGTCAGGCATGATAATCCTTGTACATTATTGATAGTTCATGAGGTACTACATGAATGAATTCATGCGTTTTCATGCATGAAGTCATGCATGAATTCATGATAATTCATTTACCCTTATTATAAAGTGTTACCAGTTTTGTAGTCATAAATTTGTAATAAAATTGTGTGTGTCTATTCAAATGTTGAAAGTTTAGAGAGTAAAATGCTTACAATATTATGATGGTAGTATATGATGCCAATTCTTAAGCTCTATTATGTTTCAAGTTGTTGCAGCAATCTTCATGTTGATACCATTTGTTACACAGATTAGGTGCAGAATTGAACTATTTTTAACTACTCTCGAGAATTAGTCAAAATGGTCCGAAATCTTGTTACTAAAAACAATTACGTTGTGTTATCGCTGCTTAAAAATCATTCACATTCTGTGTGAAAGTACTCATGACAAAAACAACAGTTAAAAAAAGATTATATTGACGTGCAAATTAATAGCACACAAAAAACGTCCCTGTGTGTAGAGGCCTTAAGTTGAGGAGCAGCAAGCTCTGGAGATGGTGCATGCTCCAAAGTGCATTGTTCTATAGCAACTTTGGAAGAAGATACATTTGAAGAGGTGAAGAGGTAACCAGAAAACAATCCCAATACTTTTATTATGAACACAGGTGCTGAAAACATCTTTCACCGACAAAAAGCACCAGAACAGTTTTTGGAGGTAAATTTGAATAAAATTGGGAGCTTCATGTGGACTAGCCATGTAATTATGCTGACTTTTCCTGTTGACTTTAAATGCATGAAACCTCATTTACACATTGTCAAAGTAAATAATATTCACGCTGTAAAGAAAATTAAAATACAGCTCATGAATTGCATCCGTGCTACTTGGAATGCAGGACATTACCATTTCAGATTTTTCTATCGCACAAATTATAATTAATATGACACACTGGGCAGTGGCTAGAATGAATATTAAAACTAGACTGGCTTCACAGAAAAACAAAGCACAAATGTTCAGTTTTACATATGTCCTTTGTGCCAAGTCCTATATTTTATATGAGAGATATTGTTTTGATAAAATTGATATGAAACCTTAAAATAGTAGCAATAAAGCAACAAGATGGTCTAATAATAAATGTGCTTCAGCAATATTTTGAAAGGGTCTCGTGTAGAACACTAACTTAAACAAAACAAATTGACCGCCAACTCTGAGATCTGAGCAACTTTTAGTACATTGTATTGTGAAGTCTCAATGTTCTCATTAACCTCTAAAAACCCATACCTTTTCCAGCAAGAAAGCTCCGACACACCATAATCTAACTGACCAACACAGAACAGCAGAGACGTGTAGCTTGTTAAGTATCTACAAACATCAGAGACTGTCCTCCCCCTAAAATAGACCTCATGGGTCGTTTGTACGAGCAGCAATTACGACCCATATTTACCTTTTTTTGTAAGGTGGCGCCCTCTAGTGGCCGTAGTAGTTATGAAGGAAGCAAAATAGAAAGTAAGGTGACGGAGTAAAAGAGGGCCAAACTCCGTGCAAAGAGGCAGGTGGATGGGTTAAACTAACACAGGACGTTCACCCAGGAGACACAGGAGGTTGAAAATAAAAGTAAACAGTTATTTTAACTTTACGGAACAAACAGAACTATGTCACGTTCTATTTCACGTGCATAATTATGTGATGTACCTACGCACGCAAATAACGTCATTTTTAAATACTGATTTTAACCCAAACCACGATCATTTTAGCCAAGTAGTTTTTGTGCCTACATCTAAGCAAACTGCAACCGTTTTACGTTAACCACGTGTTTAAACCGTTATGTTTAGGTATGAGTAGTGGTGAATGGTCATTAGGGGCAGGCGGGGCATACACCTATTGTCAACAGAAAGAAATGCAAACAAATGTTATGTTATTTTTAATTAATTCAAGATTATTATCATATATTATTTTTTTTTAATCTTCTATGAATATTACTTCTTCCTAAATTGCATATGATTTGTGGTAGGATTTTATTTCACATTCTGCCCCTGCCTTGCTGCTTCAGACTGCGTTCTCCCGTGTTGGCGATAGACTACGGCAGCCTGAATGTGTCAGAATGGGGCTAGCCCCTCTCACACAATGCGTATTGCACGTGGTAAAATGATTAATATGCATGCTCAGAGTGTTGGTGTGTTTGATGTAGATCACACAAATTTGATGGCCAGTGGGGCTGACAGCCGTAGCCCCACCACAGCGTCTGGCGCCAACAGTCGGAAAGAAGTGGGAAGAGCGGAGATAGTGTTATCGTCGCTACTCGAAAAATGATCAAAGTGGATTTTATACTCGAGCACAGGTTTGAACCCTTTGGAGGAGAAACTGGAATTAAAACGCCTTGGTGCCCACCAGCCTCGGGATGTTGTCCTCACTCAAACTGCCGGTAAAAGTAACCACGGTTAAACGTGGAGTGGTTAGCTTACAAAATAAGTCAAGTTTGCCCAGAGGAAGAACCGCCGCGTCGCCTGTTTCTTCAGTGAGCCCTCAGCCTTGGTGAGTGACAACCCATTTTATCATCCTGCCTTTGTGGTGCTGGTCAGTATGTTGATCTTGATGTGTTGGATCAATTGATATTAGCTACGTTAGATGGTGACGAGTGTGTACATGCTCGGTTGTTGTCATAGAACGGATCTGTATGCCGCATGAAGTTAACTTTTTATGGCTAAACTCTAACGTTGCTACCACGGCCCCTAAAAGCACCGTGATCTGGCGGGGCCCGTAGCCGGGCTTGCAGTCACCTATTGACGGCTAAACAACTGGCGCTGGTAGCCACATCGCTCTATGTGTTCACGTTACAACGCTGTCTGTTTTGTGGAGATGTTAACAGAGTGAGATACAGAGTATTCTAGTTTTACTGGTATGTAGCCCATCTTTTGAAATTGGGCCACTGGGTATGAGGATGGAAAACGCAAAAGGCCCTGACATGTTTCTGTGGAGCTAGCGGAGCAAATCAAGACAGAAGGTAAGTGAATACTGGAATTAAATATTGGACAGACATTGTTCAGGTGGCCAGAAACCTGTCCAACTGGATGCTTTTGTTGTTCTGAATCTCCTTTACATTTAAGTAGACCCCTGTTCGCTAACACGTTAGCCAAAACTGCTTGACGGTCGTAGCTGGCGTTTCTCTAACTTTACTAAGTCTTTCCACTCCATTGTGGTCATAAGTGGCTTAACGCAACTTCAAAATCAAAACTCATCATAATAATTAATGAGAAATAACATAATAATTATAGAATACACACCCACGTCTCATACAAAACAGCTAAGCTAGTTAACAACATATTTTAATCAGGGTTGATAATGTCTACATAGCATAATTCATCATGTACCAAGAATTAGGGAAGCCTGACTCTTTAGAACTCTACCTGTATGAATATGTAGTCATCTTGAACCACCAAAGAGCTGATGTCGATGTATCCAGGGAATGGGTAGTTCCTGTTAGCTTCTGTGCACATCGGAGCTCTGCATGTGACATACTGCACATCTGTCACATAGGAAGACATACAGAAAACATAAAAATTGTATCTGCATGCTTCTCATATAGTATGTTGAGCTGTAGCAAGACCTTATCTATAACACATACATACTGTAATTTATTATTAAGAGCTTCCTTGAATGGTAATTAAAGTGGTACTCAGAAGACATTGTTTAGAGTTGTAGTCCACCCGTCTGTGCAGTCTGACATTTCTTCAGACTAAATTGCCTCTCTTTGTAGCACCATATGTATTCTTATCATGTTTGGATACCACAAACAAGTATCTCGCCTGTCAATCACACCACGGTTATATGAGAAAAAAGCAATGCTGAGTGCCGCTCCGACATTACTGGATGGCATAAACAGTTTCACCTATGTCCCTTTTGGAGGACCTGGGTGGTGCTGACAGTCAGAGTTATGGAGCTGACATTCAGAGAGGGAAAGGGAAGAGAAGAAAGGCCATATTAAGCAAGAATCATGCACTGGGTTTATTGGTGGGACGAGCCAGGGCTGTTTCCCTGGGGACACCTTCTTTTCTCCTATAGAGCTGTTCATTACACTTCTTTGATGTGCATGTGTGTATGGAGACACTCACTTCCATCTGGTGTATGAGCCTCCATGTGGACCAGATCTGGCTCCTTGTCGAGCCCAGAGACAGACCTTGTATGGGATGCAAAGGGAAAAAAGAAACAAAGAAATACCAGAAAGTTGTCAGTGCAGTTGAAGGGTGGAAACAGTGGAAACAGAAAAAGGGACAAGAATCTGGCAGAGGCATTCTGCTCCTGCTATAGCTACCTCTTTAAGAGTATGGACAGTACAGGAATGTTTTCCCCATATTCTAAATTCCACATTATGGCAAGCATATTCACAGCAACTCTCGGCTCGTTCCCTTCCAGCAAAATGCAACAATACAAAGACATATACAGTCTCCTTATCATTGACTGGGTGGTGCAGGGCCTCTACACTCTGACTGTGAGTATATCTCTGGGTAAAATCTTGCTTTCTTGCTCATTTCACAGCTTGTGGATTAGACTGGATGGACGCAGCATTCCCATTGTGGCGATATTTCATATCCCTTGGAGGCTGATGAAGCCATTGTCTAAATGCAGCCAACTGGAGGCCTGCCTGGGAATTGCAAAAGGCCCATCCAGTGTTTAGATGTCCTTGAAGGGGCTTTGTCGGGGAGGGGCGAAGCCAGCGATGGATTGTGCACATTATTTAGGATTATACCGCGATGGCACGAAAGTAGCTCCAGATTTATGCAAGTTAGAGTGAATATAGCCACCGGCAATCTGGGGCACATCCCAGTCACCTCAGAGAGGGGGAGAGGGGCAATGAGCTGGAATAGATCCAGGCCTACGTTTGTGATGAGTGTGTACTTTCTGACATAGTAGGCACACTGCAGGGGGAGTGAGCAGCAGACGTGACCGGATGAGCAGTGACAGGGACGTCCCGGATCCATTATAAGTCATAGTCCCTCATACTGTACATAAGCTTCTGTATCTGTGTGTATGCATCTGTCGAAAACCACCTCCCTCTCCTATGAAGGTAATATATGGTTGATGTGAGCACTTGTAGCACAAACATCTGAACTTGTAAATTAACTTGTATAAAATATGCACACACACGTGAGCTGAATTTAAAGTCAATTCAGAAGACGGGTGTGTGAATATTTTCTATGAGTGAAAATTTCAACTTACGTTCAGATTTTTTTTCTACAAGCTTCGTGTGTTTTCTTTTTTCTTTCTGTGATGTCAAATTCAGCTCACACGTGTGTGTATATTTTTTTTTAAGTGAAAATGTTGACATACAAGTTCAGATTTCCGTTCTGAAAGTTCTCACATCGCACTCTACAAGTGCTCACAGCATGTCTACAAGCTCTTGCATTTTGCACCATATTTACCTCCATACTTTCCTTTTATCACTGGTGTAAAAAAAATATTCATTTAATATTTATGCGCAATATGCCTGATATGAGCAGGATGTGATGTGAGAAATGAAGTGGAGTGCGACATGCCCTCGGACGCGGAATGCAAAGTGTGTTCTGAAGGAGGAGATTAATCTCTGCCTGATTGTATCAAGAGGGAGATAATGTGCAGAATTTCAGCAGCATCACCACTCAGTCACACACCTTGTTCTACGCCGTCAATATCACTCGCTCAGTCGCGCAGAACACGAGCACACAACAGTTTCTAAATTTCTGAGTAAACAAACCTTCGGACAAGAGGACTGGAGCAGAGTCAAAAGAGAAAAGGCGAAGATGTAAAAAAGTGTTGACTCACCAGTAGAATCTGTTCGGCGTGACGCGTTCGTGGATGAGCTGCCATTTTCTTCCAAAGTCCAATGAACTGTACAACTGTGGGGGGGGAAGCAGGCTTGTTAGCAAGATGAATGCATCTTTCTACATCGGTCCAGTTTCTAATTAGTCTGGCTGATTTAAAAGCTGTAATAGTGACGAGCGAGCTTGAGACATTGCTGGATAATTCCAGTGTGGAGGTTACTCTGGGGCTATAAAGCATTATCGGGGAGATAGGCCGACAGAGCAATGAGCTGCTATTATCATTACCAACTGGCCATTTAAGCTAACATATTGTCACATATATAAGCATCTTTATTCCCCTTTCTCCCGTTACAAATTGCTATAAAGAGACAAAGCACATAATGGGATGGATGCATTAAAACTGAAATAGATGTGACATTAATGTGGCCACTTTTAGCTTGATCATCAAATAATTTGGCGTGATTCAGTAGGTTTTAGCGTGCCGTTGTATTGAAAACAAATGTTGAACATAAAACTGTTTCTTCAGCCTCCAATCAAAACCAAGGCTCTGCAGAATGAGCGTACACAAAATTAGTGGTGGGATATAACTAACTACATTTACTCCATTACTGTACATAAGTACAAATTTGTGGTACTTGTACTTTACTTGAGTCTTTTATTTTCATGCCACTTTCTACTCCGCTACATTTCAGAGAGAAATATTGTACTTTGTACTCCACTACATTCATCTGTTACAGCTTTAGCTACTAGTTACTTTACACATTAAGATATTTGCACACAAAACACATTTTATTATAAGTTAAACTATAACGGCCTACAAGTCCAGCTGAAATGATCAGACCATTAAACACACAACGGTTTTGATGATTTCCAGTTTCTAAAACATTTAGATTTTTCTGCATTGAATACTTTTACTTTTCCTGATGATACTTAAATACTATTACTTAAGTAACTTTTAAATTTTAAAGTAAGTAGTTGTAATTGTAAGTGAAGTTTATTTATGTAGTACTTTTCACAGTTAAAAATCACAAAGTGCTTCACAATAAAGTGAAATACAGTAAATAAAAGACATAAGAAATCAAAGAAAAACTGTCTAACTTAAAGCCTGTTTGAATAGACAAGTCTTCAACCACTTTTTAAAAGAATCAACAGCATATGAACAACGTAAAGAGAGCGTTAGTGCATTCCTCAGCCTGGGTACCACTGCCTGAAACGATCGATCCCCTCTGGTTATAAAATGAGTGCAGGGGACCACTAACAACAACCACTACTTGTAACAGAGTATGTTTACAGTGTGGTATTAGTACTTTTACTTAGTAATTTAAGGATCTGAATACTTCTTCCACCACTGCATGAATGCAATGAATGATATATAGCTCACCTGGCGTGAAGGTGTACAGTATGTAGCTAGTGGCCCAATTTCAGTGTATTAATTGCATCTTCTGGTGCTCGGGCAAACAATTAATATCCGGGGTGCATTTCCTAACACTGTATTGACTGATGCTGTAGTCACCGATCCCCATTGTTGTTTCCGTGCAGCGCGGTGAGTCAGTGTTGAGCTCTATGCTAATGTTCCTACTTGTTAGCTTTTATCACAGCAAATCTGACATTCAGATAAAAGGATACACAATTACTCACAGCGCTGCAAATGTATTTGTCAGCTTCGCAAGGGAAAATCCATCTATGTCAGCAAGTGTGTTTTTTCATTTAAAAATTACAGTTTACCATTTTTCTCACAACATGTAGGCTACAGCAATATTCATAGGCAGGTTGTAGCAATAATCTGATTCTGATTAAGCAATATTACACAGGGGGGTGTGAAAATCACACTATCTGTGTAATATTGCAATTATACATACAAAGGTTACCAACAAAATTAAAGATATAATCAAACTGTATTCGTATTGTGAGGCAATTAGCTCTATTTAGAATAAAAAAAAAAAAACGATTTCTAGTCCCTCCCTGTTTAGTCAGCAAACTTAAGCAAACGTTAGCTTTGTAGACATCGTGGGGATTCCCAAACTGAATAAATACCGCACAAAACTACTTGGCAGATTTAGCTAATATACGTCTGCGAACTTCACATGTAGCAGGCTATTTTTAACATAGCACCGTGTCACTAGCACAGCTAATGTGATCCAAACATTCCCAATACCAGTTAACTCCAGAGTGTTGTTAAAAAAAAAATAAGTCATTTAACCTGATAAATCACTTTATATAAATATGTTGGAGAGTTTCTGTGTTTCCCACTGTGGTTCCTGATTGATTTTAATGAATATAAACACACAGTTTTGGATTCAACTCTGGAACGCTGACATGGAAATGGCGGAGTAATATTTGTAGTGATGATGTCGTGCTGATTTGAGCACGTTCTAAATGTCCTAGCTGACCAATCAGATTGCCTGGCCGGAACTACTTGTTGTATAATTTAAAGTTGTGATTCTTACATTTTACGTAACAAACTGTCATTTGATTATGCTATCATATAATTATCACTTGAAGGCCATGTGTCTGTTTGGCATGCTTGACAATGACAGGAGACCAAAGCATCTATCTTAGTGTATCTTGTTTGTGGTTAAGGTATGGATCTAGTATTAGCTGGGAGCAAACATTTGTCAAAACTATTTTATGAAGTTGAACAAAGTCTTATATACAGTACCCATACACAGAAAATGTGATTTCTGATTCTTCCAGCAGCAGTAATGAAAGCTTCCCCACCGGAGCCTTTGGGCCGGTATAACAGGGCGGCAGACAGGGTCCCTCATCACTTTGGGCAGTGACATATGACGCCAGCGGGCAAGCTCAGCCTCTTCTCTCTCCATTCATCAGTTCAATGACATCTTAAATTTGAAAGCTTCTGAGCTGTCACAAAGTAAGCTTCATAGTTTCCCGCTCACTTCGATAAATCAAAAGGCTGCCATGCCACCAATGGTGACAGCCGAGGGAGCCGGCAAAGGACCGGAGGTTGGTTAAATTCATTTATTCATGCTGATGGTACATTTAGAAAACATTTGGGTTGAACTGACTCGTGCATCAGGTTGCAGGTAATGCTGGACATTCAGCTAAAGGTGCTGTAAAATGCAATCAGGTGGATTTGTGAGGACTATGGTTAACTGGTCCTCAGATCTCTGCAGGGTAAATCCAGACAGCTAGCTAGACTATCTGTCCAATCGGAGTTTTCTCTCACACGACTATTTTACTGCTGCACGGAGCTTAGCGCTTCCCTAGACGATTGTGATTGGTTTAAAGAAATGCCAATAAACCAGAGCACGTTTTTCTCCTATCCCAGAATGCTGTGTGGACTAGAAAGACCTTCCTCGTGTGAATGGTCTGACAAAGTGAGACTAGTGTAGAGTTAACACCAAGACCAGCGTTTCTTTTATTTAATGGAAACAAATATTCATTGACAACCTTTTTCCAGAACAAAAACAAATAAAAACTAAATTTAAAGAAATACTTAACAGTCAAAAGTACATAGTGTGGCCCTGCGTGATTTGAGACAACACTACCCTGTCGAAATATATGCACCACACAAGTGTGCACAATGTACTACATGTAAGTGCACTCACTGAAATATCCGAATTGTGACACACTATTAGACTGTGACGTTACCCTCCAACCAAAAAATCTCTTCTTCAGCAGTTGATTTAGCTTGGGCCCCTGGCGGTTAGGGGTTAAGGCACCGACCATGAACTGCAATGTCCTTGCTTCTAGACCTTTGTTGCCTAAAATGCCCCATAATATGCTGCCCCATAATATGCTGCCTAATATGCCCAATAATATATATATATATATATATATATATATGTGTGTGTAACGATCTAGAATTGCGTGTGACCATTTTACTTACTCGTTGTATAAAATCAATCTAGAACTAAAAAAGAGTTAGAAAATACTTGTGCAAAAACGCCCATGAAATAAAAAATTAAATAAACTTTGGAAATATAAATTAGAGCTCGCTGAAATAAATAAGACATTGTTATTAAATCCAGCAACTAAATTGAATTTGAATATAATAATACATCATGGAAATTTCTCACAATTCGATTTCATCAACAAAAAAAAAAAATCATCTCAGCTATAAAAAAGAAGTCAGTGGGAAAGACACTTATCTCACAAAAACACAGAAAAACACATTTCAAACTATCTGCCACGACTTATAGACATCAAACAACAAACCAAACCTCAATGCTATAAATACATTACTATAAGCCTGCCTACATTAACAGAAGACCAAGATGAAGCATCAGATAAACCATTTACACCAGATGGATTTCACAAAGCACTCATGTTAGTACGTTCCAATAAAGCACCGGGCCCAGATGGCTTCCCTGCTGAGTTCTTTTTCTTTATAGACATTTTTGGCAAACCATCTTTCCCAATTTTTTTTTTTTTTTTTTTTTAATAAAACAAGAACTGATAGAAACTAGGGGTTGCACAGACTAGTCGACTAGTCACTAGTAGACTTCACTACTCCACATTGACCTTTTTTTTAAGCTTGAAGTCGACTATCATGTGGTTTTGTCACCAACAACATCCCACTGAGCAAGCAACGTCTGTGGACGTACAAAACAGGTTGAAATCCCGTCCGTCCGTCCAGGGTCGCCGGTGAGAACGGTGAAAGTTTACTTTTCTATCAAGCAGCAAAAAAGTTTTAGCGTCAACATCGCAACATCCTGCGATGTGACTATCGCGCATACGGACGTCGCGATGTAGACAATGAAACAAAATATCTGCAGCCCTACTCCACAGGCTGAGGAGGTTCAGCATCGACTTCAGGACACTCTGCAACTTCCACAGATGCATTATGGAGTATATCCTGACCGGCTGCATCACTACCTGGTATGGAAGGTGCTTCACCCTCACCCAGAAGGCTCTACAGAGGGTGGTTACAACTGCACATCACCAGGATGGAGCTGTCATCTATGGGGGACCTCAAAATCCAGTGGTGTAGGAAGAAAACCAACAGGATAATCAGAGACCCAAATCACCCTAGTCAAAAAGTGTTCTGCCTGCTGCCGTCCTGGGGGACAGTATCCTCCCGCAGAATCTGGACCTGCACCGCCAGTCTCAGCTTGTTTCATCCCACAGACCAAGACAAAGCAAGAATCTTGAACTTTTGAGCTCATCACAGGACACTTTACCATAATGATGTCACTTTACATTTGAATGACTTTTTACTTACTGTTTTACAAACTGTTTACACCTTTCTCTAACCACCCACTCCATTAGGTACACATGGATAATGTAATGCAATCAAATGTAACAACTCTGCCATTAATTATACTTTTACAAAGCTTCAAATTTATAACACTACTTTATGTTTCACCCCCAAATCAAAAATACAAATGTTTTCTGTCTCTTACTTTAACTATCCATTGTTTTGGTGTGAATTGCCCAGCGTCAGAGATATCGGCAATAGAGTTGCCTGACTTTTTTTTAATATAATGCCACTATATGGCACTCGGCTTGCGATGTTTAAAGCACACAAAAAAACATTGTTTTGTTGAAAAACGTAACAGCAATGTTTTTTTCATAATGTTTTTTTCCAGAAATCATGACTCAATTACTACAATTACACCTCTTTGCAAGCAGTTTCATGTTGGAACAACAAAAATTAGTATGCTGTACATGAAACTGCTCCCAACAAATCTGTAATTAATCAAAAAAGCCATCTCTATGGCCGATATCTCCAAAACTCGGCTTCTCTCACCAAAACAATCTATGATAAATAGCACTACAGGAAAAATATTTACTCTGATTTTGGGGTAAACTGTCCCTTCAACCTTGACTATAAGAATGTTAGAATAATTGAATGTTTAATTTATTAGCTGTTAATATTTTGCTGAGAACCTCATTAAAGATTAAAGGTATCTCTTAAACAATGTCATTTTTAATAAATAAGATTTCAGGTATTTCCAGTTGTAAATACGGCTACTAAAATGTCTTGGACAGGTGCATCTGAGGGATATCATTTTCTATGTACAGTTTTAAAGAAGTATTTCTGCACACTGCCTATTAAAATCAGTTTCATTAAATACCATGTGGTGTTCCAACATTGGAACAATAACCTACATGCAGGTTTGATGACCAAAACATGTATTCAACAAAGCTAACAGTAAGTAAAGACATGGGATTCTGGTCTCATTTACAAGTACTGGCTTTTTCTCAAAGCTCTTATCTTTTGTTTTTAACTCACTGCCATTATTTTAAAGTTAAGGTTTTTTAAAAGATGAATCCGTGCAAATGTGGACAGTTGGGATTTTAATGTCTGTGCGTCTTTAACACGTCTTTAATTGACATTTATACTACGTCCAAAAAAGCCATTCAAAACAACTTTCATTCTGGCTGCCTTTGGGACGTCTTTTGGGTGACGTCTATACAACGTCCAGAAAAAAATGCCCACTGGTCCAACAATTACGTCTTTAAAACATTTTTAATTGACATCTATACACCCTCCAGAAAAGACGTATAAAAAACTTTCATTCTGGCTCCTGGGAGGACGTCTTCTAGATGTCCATAAATCGCGTCTTTTAGACGTATTCTAGACAACTTTTTGCTCACTGGGATAGATCTGTAGCACTGTCACTGGCGACATTTCTCAAAAACTCAGCTCATTTGAACTTCATTTGAAAGCCACGGAGCATTTGGGACGTTGGGAAATGGCGTAAGAGGACCAGGAGAGCTGCCTGTAGCTGTTTGGATTTCTGCTACGCTAAAGGACAGTTGCAGTCAGCTGGTGTAAAGACACGCAGTAGCTACGTGGTAATGCTAACGTTACAGGCTGTCTAGCATCGGATCACTGGAATACTACGTGCTAATGCTAACGTTACAGGCTGTCCAGCATTGGATCACTGGAATACAGCACGGAGCCCAACATAGCAGGTATGAGTCACACTGCACTTAATGACCATTTAAACAGTGTGGAAACATAACTAGGCATAAACCCGATGCATTGGCATCGGCTTTGTAAATTACAGAGTGTGGTCTAGACCTACTCTATCTGTAAAGTGTCTCGAGATAACTCTTGTTGTGATTTGATACTATAAATGAATTGAATTGGTTGACGGACAACTGACTTTGCACTGAGTGATTGTTTACGGCAAACTTAAGCAGAAGTCTGAAGTCATGTAATCCCTAGTCTCGCTTTGCCAGACCTTCCTCCACAGCGCTGCAGAGGAGGGTCTGGCGATGTCCACATAGCATTCCGGAATAGGAGAAAAACGTGCTCTGGTTTATTGGCATTTCTTTTTCCCAATCTTCTAAGTAATGGTTAAATCTCATCCCACTTATCAAGACAATTGAAGACGACACTAACAGATGGATGAATCTACCAGTCTGATTGATCGGAACAATAGCAATCATCAGCCAATACAACCCAAAACAAATGACCTTTTCTCAATGACTCAAGTACACCCACCTAACAGTGGCAGGAATACGACCTCCTATTTAAACCAGAGAACGTCAGCCGCAGTTTTTAAACGCATCCTTAACATGCCTAAGGAGCCCTCCAGAAAGTTCAGGTACCATTTTCTAGTATAGACATCCAATCTGGCAAACCATTTATCAAATTTTTTCAAATGCCGCCACCCTAGCCATCTCACAGGCCCACTCCTGGATTGACGGCAGCCCTTCCTTCGTCCATCCTCTTAATAAAAAGAATCTGTCTGGCTATCATTAAACTAGTCTGGACCCAGCTTCTTATGTGCTTATCCATCCCTTTAAAGACTGACCCATCTCCCAGAACAAATCCTCTTGGGCTGAATGGAACCTGGGTCCCTGCAATCTGACATAGGTTATCATGTATCCCTGACACAAATAATTGACCACAACGTTTTCAGTATTTACAACTCAAATCAGTGTTGATAACACATAAGTTCATCTTAAAACAAGGCAATATGGAAACATCCACACTAGCAGAAGAAACAGTCAAGCTCACAACACCAAATAACACCCTCTTCAAATTGTACAAACGTATCAACACTGACCAGACAATATCTCTTCCTACTGCAAAACGAGAGAAAGATTTATCCATATCACTTTACAATAACTCCTGGACCAAAATCTGCACAAACACATTCTCTGTGACACATAAACCCAGCCTCCAACTCATACAGTACAAGGCCAACTAAAACACACATCGCTCAAAAAATGCACCAAATGGGCCTCTCGGATTCAAGTAATTGCCCACTCTGCCCCTTTGACACGAGACGATTACATCAATGTAATCTGGCACTACCCACCCGCACTACAATTTTGGAAAGGAATCCTTGATAAACTGTCCCTCATCCTGAACTGCAGGATCCCACTCTCCCTATCACTCTGCTTGTTAGGCAACCTATCATCAATCACGCCTCCCAACCCCATTATTAAAATAGTACTCATCGCTCCAACTGTCGCCAACAAGACCGTCCTTCTAAACTGGAACACAACTAAACATCTCAAGATGGATATAGACCTCTTTACAGAACACACAACAATGGATACATGATCTGCATCTAAGAACTATAAAATACATACACAGCACACATCTACACCCATGGTATGTAACCCTAACCCCATATTATGGCTGTTGTTGAAGTTGTCATTATTGCTGTTATTACACTATTATTTCCGTTATTTTTCTTCTTCCTAAATTGTATTTATTTTTTTGTTATTATAGTAATACTGTTGACTACTGCCATTATTATCATTCTTCTTGTTATTCTTGTTATTAGTATTTATTATTATTCCTTTATTTATTGCCTTCTTATTATTGCAAGTGTCTAGCTCTTTTTTTAAAACTGCTCAAACCTATTCTTACTGTAACTCTAACTGTAGTTAGGTTTTCGTTCTTTCTTTTTATCTCCTTTTGTCTATAAAAAGGTCTTACTTTTTCACTCAGGATTTATTTTTCTATTTTTTATCACTATATGTTGCTGCCCCCTCTGTTATTATGTTTAGTTATTACTGTTATTATTATCTTACTCCCCAATTTTTTTTTTTTCTTTCTTTCTTTCCTATTTCCTGGCAGGGATGGCTTGATTTCCTAATAAAAACAACAACAAAATAAAATCCTAAAAAATAAAAAAGATCATCTATCTCGATGAACAGGCTCTCTCCTAAAGGATCTGGGGGCTGTCTAGGATGGGCGAATGGGCGATGACATGTGACTTCCATCAGCCAGCTCCTTCCCCAGGGCCTGGGGGCAGCTAAAGAAGGGAGACCTTTGCCTCACACAGCAATCCTACACCAGAGACTGTCCTGCACCTTCTCTAACACACACCACACCAGATGATCTAACATTTGCTTACTGTTTTGCCCCGTATGGTAATCCTGTCATAAATAAAACTGAATTGACTTGAATATAGCCAGTGAAAGTGGGTTTTCATCCAATGGATTTAAAGTGAATAAAAACCTGTGCGTAATGATGTCACATGCTGTTTTGTGGTCAAATTGGTATATTGAATTGATTTGAGACATTTTAAGGTGTTTCCATTCATTTTGGCACTGAATTGCACAACATTCAAGCTGACATTTGCGAACAAAGTTTGCTAGCCAAAATGGAGTTGTAATAGTTGTAATAGTGCTTATGTGCCAGCTGATAGCAACATATCAAGCTGTAATATGACAACAACGACGCTTTCAAAACATCGCTATGATGGTGCAGATGCACGTACAGTAAATGCCAGATGACAGCTGCGGCCTGTGGTTTGGGAACAGTAAACTCTCCTCTTTCGTCCACTTATATCTGTCATTGTTGACACCTGCCATGTCTGCAAAGAAGGCAGAAATGCATGATGGAAATTTTGAACGTACAAACTTTGTGTCGATATTCATGAAATTCAATTGAATTTTACTGTTTCCGTAAGGCATTTTTATATTACTTAATTTGCATAAAACCGTGTGGATGAAAACACTTCACTGCCCTCACCTGTGCAGCTGACTTCATCTGCAGTTAGCAAGACATACTGTTTATCTAGACATGGCGCAGCCTACACGCCAGTACAGCAACACACCAAGACCAACTGAAGCAATGCTTTTTACATGAGGAAAGAAAATACTAAATGTATTACATTTGCCAAACTTATAATTAAGAATTTGTCATAGACAGTGTTTCAGTTTATACAGGTGTTGGTCATATAATTAGAATATCATGAAAAAGTTGATTTATTTCAGTAATTCCATTCAAAAAGTGAAACTTCTATATTATATTCATTCATCACACACATGTATTGTAGTTGAGTTGGAGGAAGTTGACTTGCATCCAGGTTTGAATATCAGTGAGGCAGTTGGTCAGGGTGGAGGATGTAGCTGTGGTGATGGATTTGGTAGAAATCATCACATCATCTGTGTAGCAGTGGAAGTGAAGACCATGTTTGCGTATGATATTTCCGAGTGGCAGGATAAAGGATGAACCCGGGGAGAAACTGCAGTTTTGTGAGTCGTTGACTTAGGACCCTTTACAGGTGCTGGTCATATAATTAGAATATCATGAAAAAGTTGATTTATTTCAGTAATTCCATTCAAAAAGTGAAACTTGTATAATGTATACATTCATTCCACACAGACTGATATATTTCAAGTGTTTATTTCTTTTACTTTTGATGATTATAACTGACAACTAATGAAAACCCCAAATTCAGTATCTCAGAAAATTAGAATAGTACTTAAGACCAATACAAAAAAGGATTTTTAGAAATGTTGGCCAACTGAAAAGTATGAACATGAAAAGTATGAGCATGTACAGCACTCAATACTTAGTTGGGGCTCCTTTTGCCTGAAATACTGCAGCAAAGTGGCGTGGCATGGAGTCGATCAGTCTGTGGCACTGCTCAGGTGTTATGAGAGCCAGGTTGCTCTGATAGTGGCCTTCAGCTCTTCTGCATTGTTGGGTCTGGCGTATCGCATCATCCTCTTCACAATACCCCATAGATTTTCTATAGGGTTAAGGTCAGGCGAGTTTGCTGGCCAATTAAGAACAGGGATACCATGGTCCTTAAACCAGGTACTGGTAGCTTTGGCACTGTGTGCAGGTGCCAAGTCCTGTTGGAAAATTAAATCTGCATCTCCATAAAGTTGGTCAGCAGCAGGAAGCATGAAATGCTCTAAAACTTCCTGGTAGACGGCTGCGTTGACCCTGGACCTCAGAAAACACAGTGGACCAACACCAGCAGATGACATGGCACCCCAAACCATCACTGACTGTGGAAACATTACACTCGACTTCAAGCAACGTGGATTCTGTTGCTCTTCTCTCTTCCTCCAGACTCTGGGACCTTGATTTCCAAAGGAAATGCAAAATGTACTTTCATCAGAGAACATAACTTTGGACCACTCAGCAGTAGTCCAGTCCTTTTTGTCTTTAACCCAGGCGAGATGCTTCTGACGCTGTGTCTTGTTCAGGAGTGGCTTGACACAAGGAATGCGACAGCAGTATGTCTTGCTTACGTCTGTGCGTGGTGGTTCTTGAAGCACTGACTCCAGCTGCAGTCCACTCTTTGTGAATCTCCCCCACATTTTTGAATGGGTTTTGTTTCACAATCCTCTCCAGGGTGCGGTTATCCCTATTGCTTGTACACTTTTTTTCTACCACATCTTTTCCTTCCCTTGGCCTCTCTATTAATGTGCTTGGACACAGAGCTCTGTGAACAGCCAGCCTCTTCAGCAATGACCTTTTGTGTCTTGCCCTCCTTGTGCAAGGTGTCAATGGTCGTCTTTTGGACAGCTGTCCAGTCAGCAGTCTTCCCCATGATTGTGTATCCTACAGAACTAGACTGAGGTACCATTTAAAGGCCTTTGCAGGTGTTTTGAGTTAATTAGCTGATTAGAGTGTGGCACCAGGTGTCTTCAATATTGAATCTTTTCACAATATTCTAATTTTCTGAGATACTGAATTTGGGGTTTTAGTTGTCACTTCTAATCATCAAAAGTAAATAAACACTTGAAATATATCAGTCTGTGTGGAATGAATGTATACATTATACAAGTTTCACTTTTTGAATGGAATCACTGAAATAAATCAACTTTTTCATGATATTCTAATTATATGACCAGCACCTGTAAAGGGTCCTAAGTCAACGACTCACAAAACTGCAGTTTCTCCCCGGGTTCATCCAATATACTGCCACTCGGAAATATCATACGCAAACATGGTCTTCACTTCCACTGCTACGCAGATGATGTGATGATTTCCACCAAATCCATCACCACAGCTACATCCTCCACCCTGACCAACTGCCTCACTGATATTCAAACCTGGATGCAAGTCAACTTCCTCCAACTCAACTACAATAAATCCGACTTGATCATCTTCGGCCTGAAATCCCTCATTAAGAACACCCTTAACTTCGGTCTCACTGTCAACAACTCCACCCTGTCTCCATCCCACACATCTATAATCTGGGAGTCATCTTCGATAGCAACCTCACTTTTAAAAAACCACATCACCTCAAAAACATTGCCTGTCTCCGCCCATCACTCACCTTCTCTGCTGCCGAAACTTTGATTCACGCCTTCATCACTTCCAGAATTTTCTACTGCAACAGCATCCTCTATGGTTCACCTGCTAAAGCCTTAAATAAACTCCAATACATCCAAAACTCTGCTGGCCGTCTCCTCACCCATACCCGTTTCTGTGATCACATCACTCCTGTCCTTCAGAACCTCCACTGAACGCATCCAGTTTGAAGTCCTCCTCCTCACCCTCAAAGCCCTCCATAACCAGGCTCCTTCCTACCTCACAGACCTGCTCCACCGCCACAACTTTATTTTTTATAATTATTATTATTATATTGCTGTATGTTTCTGTTTAAATGGTGGAATCAGTTGAATCAGACAGTGTGTTCACATTGATCTGCGTTTTATCTTAGCAGGTAGGAGAGCCCAAACTCATCATTAACAATACAGTGTAGCCTTTTGTTTGCACTTAATGGACCATTGGTGTGTCATCCTAACACGTCTCCCAGTACCCCAAAATCTAGATTGTCACACCCTGTAAGAGCTTTTGTAACGCTACAAATTTGATGTTTTGTTATCTGCTACTTTTCCTTTATTTATTTTTTTACTTTATCTTGATGTAGCCTAATGGTTTTTTTTCTTCACAAACACATATTGTGTGCTTGTCCAGGTTGGCTCTCTTTTCAAAAGGTCATCAGCTGCTTGAAAAGATGGATGATAACACTTTCCCACCTCTCTTCAGGTGATTGGTTTGAATAGATCGGTAGAAAGCTGAATGTATATCAGTTGGCTATTCAGCTGCCCTAATGACCAGCCCAAACAGAAGAAGACATACAAATTAAATACACTGCCAATATGAGACTAACGTGTCAGTTTTTTATGACTAAAACCAACATAATCAACTGACCAAAATGTGACTTAAACTAATGTAAAGGGTGCGATTTTCCGGGGGGATGCGTGGTAACATATCCCTGCCTCTGCTGAATAATTTTTATCCCCGGTGGAGACAAAATGTACCCCCTCTCAAAGTGATCAATGCTACTTTACCAATAGACCATATGCCTATATTATATACCTAAAAAGTATTCAACAGAAGCGCTGTAACGTGAACAGTCTTTAGTGCCAAAGAATGTTAAAATCCGAGCAGCAGCTGCTGGTTGTATTTAGCCTCTACAGAGTTCCGGGACGCCGGATACCAGCGGCAGTTGTTTAGCCGCCAACAGGTGACTGTGAGCCGGGTACAGGCACTGCCAGATGACGGTCCTTTCAGGGGCCGTGGTAGTGGAGATTAGACAGAAAAAGTGAGCCTCATGCTGTGATGACAGTTAAGTTTAGACACCAAAACGACTAGGTAAGTTTAGGGAAAAGGTCGTGGTTGGGATTAAAACACTTAAGGAACGAACGAGTGTTTCCTGGGTGAAAGTATTTTGTTTTCGCTGTGTTTTATGTTGACAACACGTTGTGCAATTTCATTCTGAGATTATGTTCCATTGAATATTGAAGTTCATAAATAAGTGTTTTGGCATGGCTGGCTGAGTGGTATCCATGGTATTGAAAGGGGGATTTAATTCTTGCATGTTTTGTTATGCATGATCTAAAAACATCCCCCCCTCTGCTTTTTTCAAAAATCCCACCCTACTAATATACATTTGTGTCAAAAGACACCGGGGACACACAGCACGCGTAAGCATAGCGCAGCTATTTGTATTTCGGCGCCCATGTTCTCCAATCTGTCCGGCCATACCGTCTGCATCGGCCTGCGCGCTGCAGCGATAGTTTCGGTGTCTCCTCTTTTTTTTTTTTTGTTTATGCGATACGCGAGTGTATGGGTCAAGCCAGGCAGGTAATTACATACAGGAAGACCACAGTGCATGTATATTTTGAAGATGGATGAACTTTCAATCCTTTCAGTTAACATCAGGGGGCTAAACGGGCCGATCAAACAAGCTTAATTCCTGGACTATTTAAGAAGGAAGAACATAGATGTGGCGCTTATTCAAGAGTCACATTTACGTAAAAGAGATGTAAATCATCTATAAAATAAATACTACAAGGTTCCTGCTTCATCTAGTGATGACACCAAAACCAAGGGCTCCATTGTGTTGCTGTCGCAGAAATGTGCACTCACCGTAGACAAAAGTAGTAAAGACCTATCAGGCAGGATATCTTATATATGTACTACGATAAGGAGTAGGAAAATAGCCTTTTTTTCAGTATATGCACCGTCTACATATGATGAAAGTTTGTTCCCGCACCTAACCAATGAATTGCTTTCTCTCAATGAATATTCACTAATTATAGGGGAGATATGAATGGAGTACTAGATTTAAATCAGGATAAATCAGGGGTCAATCACATAAAAGACCCAAAAACATATATCTGACATGTTTGAAGCAATTGTGGAATCCCACCATCTTACAGATGTATGGAGGATGCACAACCCTACTAGCAGGGATTACACCTTCTTTTCCACACATCATCTCACCCCCTCCCGCATTGATTATATTTTGTGCTCCAGTGAGCTCAAGGCAATGTTCCACACGATAGCAATAGAACCAGCAATTCTGTCTCATCACAATGCGCTGATAACCACATTCCATTGTGATGTGTTAGGAGAAAGATCTAGGAGGTGGAAATGTAATAATTCCCTTCTCCAGAACACCGCTTTTGATGCAGAATTTATAGCCAGACTGGCAGTGTTTATATCAATCAATACTGACTGAGTTTCTGACCCTGCATTTACCTGGCAGGCAACTAGGATTTATTAGAGATTTCACATCTTCCTTCACGGTCATCTTGAAGAGGAAAAGAGAGGCAAGGATTGTGGAGTTGGAAGAACTCTGTAAATCTTTAGAGCAGTCTCTTAAGACTTGTTTTTCTAAATCTACACATACTCTTCTAGTCACAAGTCGAACAGAGCTGAATGATCTGCTAAGAAGTAGAGCTGAGTTCATAATGCAGAGTGAGGCAAAATTGTTATTTTAATGGCTGTAAACCAAGCAAATTGCTTGCTCTGAAATTAAAACAAAGCGAATCCAGAGCTACTATCAACAGCATCCGCACAGATCGAGGTATCTCAACAAATCCTAAGGATATCATCGCCACTTTTCAATCCTTCTATTCAAAGTTGTATGAGTCCTCCTGCAACTCAGATCCGACACAGGGCCAGAAGTTCCTAAAATAACTAAACCTGCCTCTTCTTGACCAAGAGGAGGCAGAAGAACTGGGTCAACCGATAACCTTAGAGGAACTTAAATCAGCATTAAAAACAGTTAAAAAAGGGAAAACGTCAGGGTTGGATGGAATTCCATCAGAACTTCTTCTACAGTATTTTTGACATATTAGGACCTACCATTTTACAAGCTTTAACTTCAGCCATAGAGAAGGGTACTTTCCACCAACAAACCAACACTGCACTAATTTCTGTCATACCCAAAAAGGGCAAAGATCTTACGGATTGCTCAAATTTCAGGCCCATCAGCCTCATCGGGACTAATATTAAGCTTTATTCCAAAGTCTTGGCTTTCTGCCTAGAACGCTTTATCGAGAAGCTAGTCCACCCCGACCAATCAGGTTTTATACCAAAACATTATGCTGCAGACAATGTACGCAGACTATTTCATGTAATAGAAGAAGCCAAAACCCTTCCAACAACAGCAGCACTTTTATAAGGCTTTTGACTGCCTACAGTGGAACTACTTGTGGCAAGTAATGGAGAGGCTTGGTTTGGGGCCCAAATTCATTGACATGGTACGTACTTTATATGCCAATCCCACGGCCATAGTCTCAACCAATGGCTTGCATTCTCATCCATTTCCCATGGAGCGGGGCTCGCAACAGGGATGCCCGCTTTCCCCCATGCTGTTTGTAATCTCTCTTGAACCGCTAGCCCAAGCCATAAGGCAAAAATAAAATCCAGATTTAATCCATTAACAGCTCAATATCATTATTTGCAGATGATATTTTGTTGTACATCTCTGATCTTGAGGACTCTATTCCAAAAATTCTTAAAATCTTCAATGAATTTGGCTCAATTTCCGGCTATAAAATTAACTGGAATAAATCTAATTTTCTTTTATTGAAAAACAGGCATGTGACATCAGCTATTAGTATTACAATACCAACACAATGTCATGATGTCATCATGGCAGCCCGTGCTTCTCCTTGTTCTGTGTGTTTTTGTTTGTTTCCCCTCATGTTTCTCCCTCCTGTGCTGAGGACTGTGAGCTGTGGGCGTGGCTTAGCTGGCGTGTGGCGCCAGGTGAAGTTCATTCCCTAATCACCCTCCTGCAGTATTTAAGGCTGGCTCTGCGATCCACTCGTTGCCAGATCATACAGTCTACTAGCGTGGTGTAGTTGCACTCCTGGCGCCCTGTGTTTATCTGTGTTCCTGGTGATTTAGCTTGTGTAGCTAAAACGTTTTCTGTGTTTTCTCTTGTTGCAGCCTGCCTTGCTTGCTCGTAGGGATGGCTGACGTGAAACCGACGTTCCGAAGCATTGTCGAGATCCCGAAGCGCAGATGTTTCGAAACACTGATCCGAAGCATGATTCAAAACACCCATGTCACGTGACTACGGCTAAATGAAGCTTTGGAGTGTTTCACAAGTGTTTCGAATTAGTGTTTGATTGACAGGGTCAGGAACAGACCACACAATCGCACAGCTGTATAAAAGTGAAGTCAACGCATCTTGACCTCGTGGGTTTTTGTGAGAGGAGTTTGATTTTGAGATAGCGGATTTTTGGTGATATAGTGACATTTATAGTGCGATTTGTTTAGTTATATTCAGGCTTACATTTAAATTTACACATTGACTGATAGGCTAGAGACAGACAGAGTATACATATAGTGACACATAGATAAAAATGGAGGCTCCACAGAAGAGATGCCGTACATCTGTGGTGTGGGAGCATTTCCATTTGGAAACCCCACATGAAGTGAGATGTATGTATTGTGATCGGCAGCTAGCCTACTGCAACAATACATCATCCGTGATGCGCCATTTGAGGAGCACTCATCCTGCCATTTTGCAGGGTGCAGAGGATGGTAGCATTCCCCCTGTACATAGGCCTGCTACTGACACTGCTGGGCCATCTAAGCAAGGTATGCATTGTTTGAAATATAATTATAATTGAAATATAATAACAAACTGTTGGGACACTGTTTAGAAAGTCCATAGGCCTGTGTCAACATAAGCCCTACAACCTAAAGTCCCAATCACAACTGCCAATCATGTTAAAAAACAGCTTCACTGTGAATATAATATATGTTGTCAATATAATATTTTGTGAATATACATTTTATATGTCTACATATGAGTACCCAATCTACAGCCAGTGAAGGCATCATTGTGGTTTTCCTAATTGTTTTCCATTTCCAAATCCATTTTATCTTTCTCTGCACACTGAGCATAAACGTTCATAACATAACTTTGTTGAGGAAGGTTTCCAAATAATAAACCAGTAGGCTACTTTTAATAGCTGTGCACTATTTGAAGCTGTATTTTTTTCAATGTATTTGTCTGAAAGTATGTTTTATCTTCTCTTTTAAAAGGCAGACAGAGGGAATTGGATGAAGCTCTTCTAAACATGGTGGTGAAGGATCTACAGCCCTTCACCATCGTGGAGGATGAGGGTTTCAGGGCCTTTGTGAACAAGCTTGATCCAAGCTATGACCTCCCATCCCGGAAGGTGCTTAAAACAATGGTCAGCGAAAGGTACAACAAAACCAAGGAGAAGACAATGGAGAACCTACAAAAGGCCAAATTTGTTAGCCTTACGGCTGACATGTGGTCCTCCATTAATATGGACGGATATCTTGGTGTAACTTGCCATTACATAACACCAGAGGCAAAAATGGCAACTGTTGTACTGGGTGTAAGAAGGTTTTACCAAACCCACACAGCCCAGCATCTCATGGAGGCTAAAGCCTTGCTAATGGCTGAGTGGGGAATAACCTCCAAAGTTCACTGCATGGTAACTGACAATGCATCCAACATGATCCTAAGCGCCCAGCTACTCCACCTTCACCATGTCCCATGTTTTGCTCTTAATTTAAATTTGATTGTGAAAAAGGCCCTAGATCAAACCCCAGTCATCAATGAAATACGCCAGAAAGCCAGAAAGATAGTGGGGTTGTTCAAATCCAGCTGCAAAGCAAAGGACAAGCATTGGAGATGCAGGGCTTGATGGCCAGACCAACTCTGAAACTGATACAGGAGGTTGAGACGAGATGGAACAGCACATTCAACATGCTACAACGCTTGTATGAGCAACATGAGCCAGTGGGTGCTGCACTTTCCAATTTAAACAGTGATACTGCTCCCCTGACAAGTCTTGAGTATGACATTATTCAACAATCATTGTCACTACTGCAACCATTCAGACTAGCAACAACAGAGATGTCAAAGGAACAGAGAGGGTCTGCTTCAAAGCTTATACCACTGTACAGGATGTTGCAGCACAAGCTTGCACAGAAAAAAGGACATGCAACGCATGAATCAACTGTACAATTAGGTAGGCCACAATGACCATACTACCCATGTAATTGGCCATAACTGTCATAATGTTGTCATTATTATAATTAATATGGTTTTCTCCTGTTTTGGCTCATAGGCTCACATCTGCAAGAAGGTCTGCAGTCCAGATGTGGAGGGTATGAGACTTTTAGAGCCTTGGCACTGGCTACACTGCTGGACCCAAGGTTAAAAAATGTGGCATTTGGAAATCCTACCAAAGCCCAGGATGCTGAAAAGCACATCACACTGGAGTGTGCTTCACTGATGCATTCAACATCAACACAACTCCTGGTGAGCAGTTTGTCTATGTTATGTTATGTAATCTGATTCATGTAATTTATACTTCATATATGCCGTATATGCCGTTTAGGATTTGTTACTAATTGCTGTTTTCATTTTCATTCAGAGCCACAAATGTCAACATCAGGCCCATCATCATCATCATCAACATCAACACAGGACAGTTTATGGGAACTTGTTGATGATCGTATCCGTGAAACCCAGATGATACACAATGCTACAGCTGATGCCACAGTGGAAGTGAAAAAATACATCAACGATGCGTTTTTGCCCAGAACTCATGATCCCCTAACTTACTGGAAAGAGAGAGCAGTAATCTTTCCTCATTTGTATGTCCTTGCTAAAAAGGCTGGAGAAATTATCTGTAAAAAAAAGTAGGCTAAGTCCTTCCACAGCAGAGAAATTAATATTTTTGAATAAAAATCTATAACAAAGTGAGACATTGTGGCTTGATTTCTTTTATTAATATTCATTTTTCATGACCAAAATAACATTATGCACAGCGAGAAGCCTACAGGTTACAAGCTTCACATATTAGAAAAATACAATAATAAAAAAAACACATTTTTTAATGGCTCGTTGTCAAGGTTGTTTCAGATCAACACCTGCAAGTGACCACTAGGTGTCATTGTTGAGACGGGTGTCGGATTGTTTCGAAGCCTCGACACAATATGGCACATTTGCTTCAATTGTTTCATTGTTTCACGAAGCCTCGATCTGCCCACCACTACTTGCTCATGCTCTCGTTTCCTGTATGTCCTGCCTGCCTGCCTGCCTGCCTGCTCCTCCCACCTGCTCCTCTCTCACTGTAAGGATTGGATTCAAGAACTCTGGAAGAGGCCATACCACATGGTCATCGCCACCACTTCACCGGGAGAGCGCGCTGCACCCACCACTCACCACTGGATCTCCTCGACACAACCCCCCTTTTGCCACCAGCACAATTATTGTGTATATATTCACGCATTAAATCACTTCATCTTATTTCTTTTGTGTGTCGTCTGCTTTTGGGTCCAACCTCCAGTGCCGTTTGTAACACACAAAGCAAAATTACATATTTGGGCATCACCATACACGCATCGCTACAGCGAGTTGTCCAGGACAACTATGAAACTATATTAAGTAGTGTTCAAAGGGATCTAGCATTGGTGGTCTGCGCTGCCGGCATCGCTACGGTCCAGGATTGCTGTTGTTAAAATGAACATAGTTCCTCGTGTGAACTTCTTAAGTATAATGATCCCCTTACCCCCACCAATACATTTCTGGAAGAAACTTGATACTTTAATTTGGCAGTATATTTGGAACAATAAACAACCTAGGCTAAAATACTCTACCCTGCAATGTACCACAAACACAGGAAGCCTGGCCCTCCCCAACTTTAAAATGTATCACAGAGCCTTTCAGCTACGGGCCCTCAGAGTGTGGATGCACCCCTCATCTACAGTTCCATGGAGAGAAATAGAGCAAAACCTCACTGGAAGTCTAAGACTGCAAGACCTTGCCTTTGCAGGTGTGTGTCCAAAAAAGTGTATGCTAGCCTATGGCCCTACTATCACCAACACATTGACCAACAGGGGGAGGAGCAACTACGCTACACCAATAAGTGGCATTTGAATACCCCAATATGGCACAATGCACACTTAATGTCTGGTAACAAACCCTTTGCTTATAAGCAGTGGAGTGACAGAGGTATTTATACTTTAGACCAGCTATTCAATGAGAAAGGTATGTTGTGTTTTGAAGACCTGAGAGCTAGCTTTGAGGTCCCCAGGACATCTTTCTTCTTTTATCTTTGCTTAAATCAGCCCTAAAATGTTATGGAGTGCCATGGGTAAACAGTCTTGAGGCAGACCCAGTCATTAAATGGTTTGTTGATTTTCCTGTGAAAGGATTAGTGTCCAAGATCTATGCTAAACTGATGCAAGTATCCATAGGAGAACTCCCAATAGTGGGGAAATGGGAACGAGAGCTGAGCCCTGGGGGGAACACAATTAATTGGGAGACAGTTTGGGACATTTTCCACTGTTCGAAGAACCCAAATCACCAGCAGATCCACTTCAACATATGTCATAGGACATATTGGACTCCCCAGAAGAGATACGTCTCTAAAGTCATTCCAACTCCCTATTGCACATTCTGTCAACCTGAACAAACTGGAACTTTCCTGCAGATGGTCTGGGAGTGTGAACAGGTGCATGAGTTCCGGAATAAAACAACATCAATAATATCTGATGTGATAGGATGTCTAATTCCTACTGACCTGATTGTTTTGTTACTTAATGACGACTCTAAATTACACCTGCTTGGGAGAAAATGTGGCTAGCCGGCTCAACTGCAACCAAGAAAATGATAGCTCAGCGCTGGCTCCCCCCCAACTCGTTTTGTATAAAACAGTGGTTGCTGTATTTTCTAGACATAGTTATGCTTGAGCTCTCTACAGCAAGGATTAACAAAGCCAAATCATCGACTATCAACCTATGGAAAACACAGCAGCACAAATATCAGACCTAATGACCTAAGCCCCACAAGAACTAGAGGAGTTAGATTTTTTTTTATTTGATTTATTTTGGATTTGACAAACAACATAATCCAAAGGATAGCATGTTAAAGTGTAAACACTTATTTCCGACATAGTCCTTGGTGTTAAAACATGCAACACATAACGAAGACCTATTTCAGGTCAAAGACAATAACATAATACAGATCATACAAGGTTTAAAAGCATTCTAAAATAAGAGAATCATAAATCACATAAAATAATCAGTCTACTCTAATTAAAAAATATTGGCTACTCTATTCCATAAAAAAGCCTTAATCTTGTGTCTAAAAGCCCCTCTGGTATTTACACTTTTGAGGGAAAGCTGCAGATTAGTCCACAATGTTATACCTGTATAAAAAAAAACAACTTCTAGCTGCATTGTTGACTCTGGGCACTTTACAAGAATGGACACTGGTGATTATGCTGTGTATGAACCATTTTTATATGGGAATGTAGATATTTGGGAGCAGAGCCATTTATGACATTATACATATGATTCAACTTTAACTGCTCCACTCTAACATGTACTGACAGCAACCCTACCCTTTTAAAAGCATCTCTACCAATATGAGTACGGGGGGGGTGCATTTAACAGGTAGCGGATGACATTATTTTGCATCACTTGCAGTCTGTTTTTAAGTTTAACTGATAATCCACAGTACCAAGCAGAACATGCATAATCAAAATGACATTTAATCAATGATACAACCAGTAATTTCTTGATAGAATAATCTAAATGCCTTGTCCTGCGATACAGGAATTTCAGTTTACCGGCACATTTGGATAATATTTTGTCAGCAATAGATTTACAGGTTAATGACTGCTCTAATGTTAACCCCAGGTATGTAACACTTTTCTGAGACACTATTTCAGTTCCATTACATCTAACCTTAAATACATTTGTTCTAGACAACTTTCTTTTTGTTCCAAAAAAAATGGACTCAGTTTTTCCTAGATGTATTGGAAGCCTGTTGTCTATAAGCCACATGCTAACACTATTTAATTCATTACCTAGAGTCTTCTCAATCTCGCTGATATCATCCCCAGAAACCAGTAATGCAGAGTCATCAGCATATAAAAGCATCTTACATTTCACCGCAGCTGGTATGTCATTAATATAAACTAAAAATAAAAGGGGGCCAAGGATTGAACCTTGGGCCACCCCACAAGTAATATCCTGAGAATCTGATATGGTCCCCTCAACATCACAAACTTGAGTCCGTCCAGTGAGGTAAGAGGTGAACCATTTCACAGCAGTATTTCTGAAGCCTATACTTTGTAGCTTTGATAGTAGTATTGCATGGTTTACAGTATCAAAAGCTTTTTGCAAATCAGGAAGAATCATGCCCACATACTTTCCTTCATCAAAGTTTTGTCGAATATAATCAAATAAATGAATAAGACAGATTTCAGTAGAATATGCTGCTCTAAATCCAGACTGAAGTTCATACAGTAGATTTTGTCTGACAAGGTACTCTTCCACCTGCTCATACACAAGATGCTCAATATGATATGGCTGTCAGAATTGATACAGGCCTATAATTACCAACATCAGATCTGTTATTTTTCTTAAAAAGGAGGACTACCCTGGCCCTTTTCATGTCGCTTGGAAAGATACCCTGACTTAACGATACATTTATTATATGGGTGAGTACCCTAGAAATTACATTGGCACTATTGCTCAAAAATCTGGACGGAATCAAGTCCTGTCCAGTGGCTTTGTTAATTGACAATGTGGATAGACACATTCTCACCCTCTCCTCTGAGACGGGGCCAATATCAAAAGTATCAGGAGTAACATGTTTGTTTTTAGCAAAGTTTACAAACGATGGGCCATATCTACCTGACACTTGCGGCAACTTATCAACCAGACTGGCAGCAACTGTTGTGAAAAAGGTATTAAAAACGCAAGCAACCTGCTTTTTTTCAAAAATCATCTTATCCTCAATCAAGAATCCAATATTACCAGACTTAGATTTTGATTTTCCCTTGGCGCCCATATCAGTGAGAACCTTACATAGCTTTTTGGGCCGATGTGAGTTCGCAGTAATAGCATCAGCATAAAATTCATACTTTGTTTTCTGTACCTTGTAACTAGCCTGATTACGAAAATATATATATTTATCATAATCACAAGACAAAGTTGACCTCTTAAACTTTCTGAACCATTTATCACGTTGTCTAATGAGATCCAGAATGTCAGAAGTCATCCAAAATGCACTTCTCTGTTTAATTCTGGTTTCCTTCATTGGTGCAACCTTATCAAGAGCAGCTACAAAGTGGTGCCCCATCAGTATCACTGCTTCCTAAAACATCTGACCAATCCCTCCTGGAAAGCCTTTCTTTAAATTCCTCAGCTGTGTAATGTGGAGAGTGACTAGGCAAGGTGTGGTTTCTGTTTCTTTTGTTTTCCTCAAGACCGCAGAGGGTGGGGGGTGGGAGAGGATTTTTGTTCTTGTTCAATTTGTGTTTCTCTGTTCTGTATGTCTAATGATAAAAAAACAATAAAAAATGTATCTTAAAAAAAGCCTTTAATTAATGCCTTGGGTTTTCCCTTGATGTCTATACTTTTGATTGATGCCATGGGCCAAAAAACAAAACAAACTTAGAAAAGAATAGAAAGTTAGAAAAATAAATAGAAAAAATGGCTTGCAAATAAAGCAGTTATCTAGTCAAAGATAAAAGGGCAGGTGGTCGAGAATGTCATGGGTTTTCAATGTCCTCTCTGACCGTGCTGCTAGTTTCCTGCTGCAAAGTAGCACACACTACTTGTTAACTGTGAGGTTACTAGAGGTTTAAATCACAAGTTTGATTACGAAACATTATTATATTGATACTTTGGACCACGATACAGTATTTGCTGATATCACACAAAAAAATAATTCAATTCAGGGGCCTGCATCATATGTCCATTTAACACAATCAGTTCCATTTATATCAAAAACTAAAATATGATTTGACAATTTTATTTCTGAGTTCTTCCAGACTTAAAGACTTAAAGAGTTTTACAGAATATAAAGGGTAACTACTGTTTTTTTCAACCTGGACCAATGTCAGAGATTGTTGTTCCCATCAGTCACAAAAACAAAGGAAGCTGGGGTCTAGGTTAATCAAAAACAAACAATTCTTTTTAATAAAAAGAATAACTATAAAGTGGGAATTTCAAAATAAAGCTGCATCTTAAAGATGATGACATATATCGATTGTCTCACTTTGCATCTGTGATATTGGATTGTTGTTCATTAAATCGATTAATCGATCCAGATTGATGTATCGTTACACCCCTAGAGGCTACTGCACCATCTACCAAATCTACCAGTTGTCACTGGCTAACATAATAGTTCCTGCTTTTCCATGACTCGCACTGTGAGCTGTGAATAAGGCCTGGAGTGAAAAAGAAGGATACAGTGAGACAGAGAGACAACCATTATTCTCACAGCAGATGATAAAATGTGCTGGACCTGTGCAACCAATTAGTGGCAGGAAGCCTATGCGGGACTGTTCTATGACCCTGCAAATGCCCTGTTCCCTCAGGATTTCCAACCATTACCAGATGCACCATGCTACTCCCACCTGCAGATCTGATCACTCCTGGCCGCAACAATGTTCTCTAGCCACACTCTCACACTGTCTGTTCCATTCTGCAATGGAAATAGCACGTGTGTCGTTACTAGTAGTGTTTCTGTATGTGCTTTGTGCTTCTGTCTGTGTTTTATTTTGTGTCTACACTGTAAGAAAAAAATCTGTAGAAAAACAGATAATGTTCTGGCAGAAAATTACCCATACCTTTTCCGTTAAGTTCACGGACATTTGGCAGGCTGTATTACTGCAGCAAGACTACTGCAGATAATAAGAAGAAGCAATTGGAAGAATGGAAACAAGCCACAACTCATGGATTGGACTAAAGTAATGACAGAGACTGCTTCCTTTGAATACTCAATAGCTAGATTGAACAATGGCAAAGGGACATTTAGCCAGGTATGAGATCACTTGCACAGGTGCTGTTTTAAGGGTAAATGTTTTTGACTGTCTTTGTTACTGAGTTTTTTTGGTTAGTTTTTTTGTTCTTTGTGTGGGTTGTTGTTCTTAGATGTATTTTCGTTCCTTTTATTTTAAAAAGAATAGTGTATGAAGACTATGTGATTGAATGAGATTGAATCCCTTTATTTAGTCTATGTGAAGAAGAAAAACACAGATGACAGTTCAAAATATGTCAAAAATATGATGGAAAGCATGTTGTTGCGTGTCATTGAGCATTTTTAAGAGGTAAGAGGTTATATGGAAATCCTGGAGCATTCTTAGTGGGTATACTGTGTATCACGTAGACTACACCACTGCACCAAATCATTACAGAAAATTCCTTCATATTAACACAGTATATTAGACTGTATTTCTACGGACATTTCTAACAGTATATGCACTTTTGTATGCACAGTGTTTTGAGCCATGGATTTTATCTGCCCCAGGTTTAAAGTTCCCATGGCATGAAAATTTCACTTTATGAGGTTTTTTAACATTAATATGCATTCCCCCAGCCTGCCTCCCTGGGTATCCTGCTCTGCCTTTGAGAAAATGAAAGCTCAGATGGGCCGATCTGGAATCTTCTCCTTATGACGTCATAAGGGGAAAGGTTACCCCCCCTTTCTCTGCTTTGCCCACCCAGAGAATTTGGCCCACCCATGAGAGAGAGGCATCATGGCTTGCAAACAAGCAAAGTGGCAGTTGATCAAGGCTACAACTCCACCCTCCACCTTGCCCCCCTCTCTCCTCCTCAATAGCTACAGCCATAGAAATGGCACATCCTAAGTAAAGCTCATTGTGGGACTGGCTGTAATTCTGCACCAAGGCTGAATTTCGGGAAAGAGACTTCAGATACAGTATTAGGGGACCACTAAGGTCTATATAAAAGAGACTTCAGATACAGTATTAGGGGACCACTAAGGCCTATATAAAAGAGACTTCAGATACAGTATTAGGGGACCACTAAGACCTATATAAAAGAGACTTCAGATACAGTATTAGGGGACCACTAAGACCTATATAAAAGAGACTTCAGATACAGTATTAGGGGACCACTAAGGTCTATATAAAAGAGACTTCAGATACAGTATTAGGGGACCACTGAGGTCTATATAAAAGAGACTTCAGATACAGTATTAGGGGACCACTAAGGTCTATATAAAAGAGAATGCAGATACAGTATTAGGGGACCACTAAGGCCTATATAAAAGAGACTTCAGATACAGTATTAGGGGACCACTGAGGTCTATATAAAAGAGACTTCAGATACAGTATTAGGGAACCACTGAGGTCTATATAAAAGAGACTTCAGATACAGTATTAGGGGACCACTGAGGTCTATATAAAAGAGACTTCAGATACAGTATTAGAGGACCACTAAGACCTATATAAAAGAGACTTCAGATACAGTATTAGAGGACCACTAAGACCTATATAAAAGAGACTTCAGATACAGTATTAGAGGATCACTAAGACCTATATAAAAGAGACTTCAGATACAGTATTAGGGGACCACTAAGGTCTATATAAAAGAGACTTCAGATACAGTATTAGAGGACCACTAAGACCTATATAAAAGAGACTTCAGATACAGTATTAGAGGACCACTCAGACCTATATAAAAGAGACTTCAGATACAGTATTAGGGGACCACTAAGACCTATATAAAAGAATCTTCAGATACAGTATTAGGGGACCACTAAGACCTATATAAAAGAATCTTCAGATACAGTATTAGGGGACCACTAAGACCTATATAAAAGAGACTTCAGATACAGTATTAGAGGACCACTCAGACCTATATAAAAGAGACTTCAGATACAGTATTAGGGGACCACTAAGACCTATATAAAAGAATCTTCAGATACAGTATTAGGGGACCACTAAGACCTATATAAAAGAATCTTCAGATACAGTATTAGGGGACCACTAAGACCTATATAAAAGAGACTTCAGATACAGTATTAGGGGACCACTAAGTTCTATATAAAAGCATCCAAAGAGCACCATGTCATGGGACATTTTTCTGCTTCCATCCCAATACAGTGGAGAGGAATGGAATGTCATTAGTGTGCACACATCATTAAAAAAATATATTTAAAAACTTCAACCGCAACATCTCCCTCGAGAAACAATGTACCTGTTACTCTAGATCAGGGGTCTTCCAAGTTTTTTAGGCCATGGACCCCTTAGCTGAAAGAGACACAGTATAAAACTGAGCTGCATCAAACTGGGTCGATGAATGGATATTTATACATTATTTATACCGTATTGTATATTTATCGTATTTATTTATACCCATATCATTTTAATATTAAACATACGTGTGGAAGGCACAGTCATTCATATTAATGAATGTTTTAAGACATTTTAATTTTTGAATAAAAAAACTTTCACAAAATTAGCAAACAAAAGCTTGGTGGCCCCCCTGGAGTAACTCTGAGGAACCCCTAAGGGTCGCTGACCGCCCTGTTGCAGATCTCTGCTGTAGATAATCCATAGACCTCACTATCAGCAGTTCCCACTGGGACTATTTCTTTTTTGTAAAGTAGTTCCAATGACAATTGTGCACATTGTGTTGAGGCGGAAATCTCAAAGTGTGGAGAAATAAAACCAAAACTATCTGCAGGGCTAGATACTACTTGACTTACAGTAAGTGAGAACATGTGTTGCTGCTTTTTGTAATTTGGATTAATCATTCCAGACTTCTGAATCACTGTCCACATCTCTGTTGTTGTTGTTGTTGTGGTCACTAACTTATTTCCTGCTTAGAAAACAACAGAGCCTATCAGAGCTTCGTGAGTGGGTTTAAGAATAGAAATGTCAGAAAAATAGCTACATCCATAAAAATAGTGAAAGACAAATTGCCTCAAAAATAGCCCCAAGCTTGTAAAAGGATAAACAAATAGAAACTCTAAACAGAAAAATGAGAAGTAACGTCTTGTATTAACTGCTAACACAGCCACTCGTAACGTATGCCTACCAGACACTAGAAGACTTTGAACAGACTTAGAAAAGACTAAAGTCTGACACCATCTCACATCTAAAGACAATCATCTCACATCTAACGTCAAATATGTCATAATATGTAAAGACTGGGGATCTGGCAGGCTCACACATTGCAAGACTACAACTAGATTTTTTAAATTTCAATTTAAGCTAGCTAGCTACTGCTACTAGCATTTCTGTTCTGCCGTACATGCAGATGAATGGCAGCAGTACCTGGAGGTCTGCGTTTATCCACCTGTCCGTCTGCGTAAAAGGGTTGAAAATCGTCAACTTTCCCTCTTTAGCGTTTAGCTTAGCACAGTGCCATAGCAACTATAAACACCACTGGCTCTAGCCGTTTGCTGCTTCCTGTTTGGTGCTGGAGGGAGAGCACCCATTGGTTGTTGACAATGTTCACGTGATTTAACTACACTACCAAGACTTAAGACTTATAATAATATCAAAGACGTTTGATTTTGTCATAACGTCCAGACAGGAAACAGACAGACTGGGACTGAGTTTTATGACCACCTTACACCAAACGATGGAGACGACGGGAGCAACGACGGGACAACTCTAGCAAGACTCTCAGGATTTCATTCTGATATTGGAAAGTAGTCTGCGACAGCGAAAGCACTTGAAAAGTTGAATGGTGTAAGGTCGGCATGATTGGTTAGGACATAAAGGAATCCCCTCCAAAATATCCCTATGATGTTGCAGCTCTCTGGCCTCATTTACAGTTTGCAAAATGATTCAAAAGGACACATCGACTCATTCTCATCCATTGACTCGCAGGAAAAAGAAGGTCAATAAACTAAAGAGAACATTTTCTACAGTTTCTCTTTGCTTCAGAATATGGGTCCTATTTCATTATGGCTTTTGCCCTGATTGGATAATGTGTGTAAATCCTTTCCATGACACACTGCAGTAACTGAAAGCAAAGCATAGGTTTTTTTCTGCCTTTTTTCATTTGCACAGTTCCTTCTGCAGCATTGCAGCGGCAACATTCTGCCACCCAGAAAGCTTTGTGCATTAACATCAAAGCACTAATAGCTCCAGCAATACATAAAAGTTCTGAGAAAAAGAATCAAGACTGGGGAGTTGTGGAAATGATAACTGCCGCATTATAGGTCTCTGTGTCCCACACAATTGCCATAAGTCACTTTTATAACTCCTAATTAAGTCTCCTATAAATTCTTGATGCATCTATGTACAGTGCGGTAAATCAAACAGCTTCTGTTGGCATTGCCTTGGCATATCCCATATGGGAGGGAAGAGGAGGACTGGTTTTATACCCCGCAATTTATGGAGCCTGCAAAATACACAGCAGTACGGATGATCCTATGGAGGGGTATAGGGAAGGGCTATGCAAATGAACCGTCTGGATTGTTCTGAATAAGCGGCCGTAAGGACTCTAGAGTATGCTTGCCGCTGTATCTCTACAGAAACAACACATGGTAGTAAGTAGTTTGATAATACACTTATCTTGCAGTCATTTTGTGAGCCCAAACTCCATCCAATGCTCATGTTTCATGTGAGGACTTGTTGGTTGGACAAAGCACACCGGCAGGTTATAGACAAAACAATTCATTTAATCAGGAAAACAGGCAGCAGATTAAAATAATTATTAGTTGTAGCCCTAAACAGAAGCCATATTAAAGTAATCAGAAAGTAACACCGGGGCTCACCAGGAAAATGTTAAAATTATTGAAGTTATAAAGTTACTGCTACCTGATGTTTGTTTAGCCATAATCACCTTTAAAAGGTCTTTTTTTGTTCTTTTTTTTCAACCTGGACCCCATTTCCTCATGCATTTGTGTCTAATAGACTGACGTGAGCAAAAATCTTTGAAATTGGTCCATATGATCCGTACATGTGTGTGTATTTCGGTAATGTGTGTAATGTGCATAATAACTAACAACAGAGTGAACAAAATGTAATTGCCCTTCATGGGATCAATAAAATATGTGTTAATATTTATCTTAAAGCTGGTTTGTTTGTTGTTTTGGCCAGGGCTGTTTAGGTTTCTATATTTGGCAACAAAAGGTTCAACTGCTGAACCTCCTGACTCCTCATCTTCCTTATCAAGCTTTATCTTACTCCCCCTACTTGGGGTTATAACCATATCATTAGATTATTATTACTTATTTATTTATTATGCAAATGTCCAGCCACTGGATAATAAGCTGGATGAACACAAAAGCAGGATGGCTTTTCAACAGAGCATTAAGAACTGCAAAGGTCGTTTTTCACAGAAACTTGGTTCGACCCCCCCGACCCCAGACACGGCCATTGTTCCAGAGGGGCAGAGCAGAGGGGGGGGTGTCTGCTTCATAATCAAAAGCAAGTCATGTAATGTCATTTTATTTAAACAGGGACAATGCGCAATTAAACATTAACCTTGTATAAGAGCAAGGAGAGATGCATTGCACCAGGTTGTAGCACAATTGCTATTCTCGGCCCATAGTCCCTAGGTCTGAGTGGTGCTCACTTGTGGAGATCATTTCTACGGGCTATCCTAAGGTACCTCATGATGGGATGCCATCTGATGCCCAGCCATATTTTTCATCTAAGGCACATTGTTTGTCTACCATATTACAGCGTAACTGTGCCTCTCTCTGAGTCATACATCTTTAGAAAATCAGGAGTAAAAAGTATTTCTCTAAATGTATTTTAAATTGACTTTCCTTTGTAATATTCCACAAAGTAAAAAGTGTATTGCAATATGATCTTGGTGGTGTGTTCCACTGCTTGTTGCTAGTTCATGCTCGACAAATTAAAATATTATCCTGTATGATTATCAGTGTCAAATACTAATGTGTGCCCAGTCAAGTCTAACAAATAGAATCCCCCCGGCTTTGTGCTCACTTTCATACCGCACTAGCTCTTCTGGGTTCCCTCAGTGATTCCTTGTTATGCTATCTTGTAGCTACATAACAAATGATAGCAGGCTGCACACTGTCTGGCAGTCACACACATACTGTGTGTACTCACAGCAGTGGTGGAAGAAGTATTCAGATCCTTTACTTAAGTAAAAGTACCACACTGTAAAAGTAAGTAACAGTCCTGCCTTAAAATGTTACTTATGTAAGTATCAATAGGAAAATGTACTTAAAGTATTAAAAGTTAGGGCGCCTGGGTAGCTCACCTGGTAGAGCACGCGCCCATATATATATATATAGAGGTTTACTCCTCGACACAGCAGCCAGGGGGTCAACTCCGACCTGCAGCCCTTTGCTGCATTTCATTCCTCCTCTCTCTCCCCTTTCATGTCTTCAGCTGTCCTATACAAATAAAGGCCTAAAATGCCTAAATAAAAGTTAAAGTACTCAATGCGGAAAGATCCTCACATTTTAGAAACTGGAGACGATCAAAACTGTTCTGTCAACTAAGTGTTGAGTCGGCTAATCATCTCAGCTGGACTTGTAGGCTGTTATATTGTTGGCTAGTTTCATTTATAATAAAACATGGTATTTTATATACATGTTATGTGTGTAAATAACTAAAGCTGGCTGATGAATATAGTACATTATTTCTCTCTGAAAAGTAATAGAGTAGAAGTAGAAAGTGGCATGAAAAGAAAAGACTCAAGTACCTCAAATTTGTACTTAAATACTGTACTGATGGGTAGCTCAGTTGGTAGTGTGTGTTCCTTTATGAAGAGGTTTATTCCTTGACGCAGAGGCCGAGGGTTCATTCTGTGGTCCATCTCTGGTAATTTCTTGCATGTCTTCTCCCTCTCCCCCTTTTATATCTATGCTGTCCTGATGATTAAAGGTGGGACAAAAATATATATACAGTAGTTAAAGTGCTCATATTATGCTTTTTGGCTTTTTCCCTTTCCTTTATTGTGTTATATATATTTTTGTGCACGTTATAGGTTTACAAAGTGGAAAAGCCCAAAGTCCCCCCCCCAAAGGGACTTACCATCTCCAACAGAAAACACTGTTCACAAACTGCTCCAAACAGCTCTATTGTAGTCCAGCCTTTACTTCCGAGACAAACGTGGTCACTTTGGAACACAAGTTATAATGCTCACCTAGCTGCTAGCGTGGCACGCCCTCATACTCTGCTTCTGACTGGCTAGTAGTCCTTACTGTCAGGGCACGCCCTCATACTCTGCTTCTGACTGGCTAGTAGTCCTTACTGTCAGGGCACGTCCTCATACTCTGCTTCTGACTGGCTAGTAGTCCTTACCTAGGTACTGTCAGGGCACGCCCTCATACTCTGCTTCTGACTGGCTAGTAGTCCTTACCTAGGTACTGAGCATACAACAAAGATGTTCCAGCAGTAAGAGGTCTCACTCTGTAGCTAAAACAGAGACCTGAACACAGGGTGAAAAGAGGAGCTGCAGTAATGTGCAGTACAACAAAAATATGGTGTTTTTTGAAAATTAAACCACATAAACCTATTCTGGTACAACCTCTAAATACAATGATGAACCTGAAAATTAGCATAATTCTAAGTAAATGTACTTAGTTACATTCCACCACTGACTCTCAGATGACAGTGAGACATATGTACCTTAGTTCTTGAGGAAAACAAGCTACCTGTGTCGATCATATTGGTTGTTGTTGTTGAAGTTCATTGAAAATGTTACCAATGCTTTTCATTTTAGCCAGGTCGACATGTTTCTAAACCCCGGGTCTCACAGATTATGTAAAATGTAAAGCCTCTAGCTTCAACCTGGGCCTTTAGGCAATTATTTTTCTCTACTTAGCAATAATTATACTGTGAATTGCTGAACCCATATGCATGGAAAGGAGCCCTATTGTTTCCATTGTGCTAGCAAGTGTCTATATTGTCCTGGTCATGTGCTTCAAATTAAAGTCCATTAAAAGTACCCTAGGCAGGGTGGGCCCGCTGCAGCCCGATGGAGCGTGGCAGAGCTGTCGCAGCTCAGGACATGGGAGCTAAGCACTAAAGATACCTGCCATCTGGAGAGTCATTGAGTTGAGAAATGCACTGCAGCAGTGGAGCAGCCTTTCTGGCTCGAGTTCAACACCACCTTTCAGACAGGGGCAGAGGAGCCCACTGTTAGGGCTATAGGGCTGTACCTAATACCATTGTTTGAGCTTCTAAAGCTTTGTTACTTTTCTCGTAGCAGTGATAGAGGCACTGATGTTCCCTGTTACTGTAAGTTTACGGGACTCGCACTCCGCGATACAGACAGACGTCGGGTTGCTTTTTTTCCAAAGTTGAATCGGACTCAACTTTTTGCTGCAGGCATTCAAAAACAAATATTCGAATATTCAGATCCAGCCCTAATGTTGGCCCAGGTTGGAATCCACTTTGCTGCATGTCTTCACCTCTCTCTATCTGCACTTTCTGTTGTAATACTTTTTTTTTTTTTAAGTCCTAACTAATAATCTTTAAAAGAAACTAAAAAGACCCACTATGATAGATTTGTAGATAGTGTTTTGGTTTGTGAAAATAATTACAAACTGCCATGTCAAATCAATGGCTACCACCCAATTCTTGTTTTTATTTTAAGGTCCAGCTGTATGCTGTATCTGCAGGTCCAGTTGAATTTGCAACAGCATACAGGCATGCTCTATAGATTACAAATATTGTGTACCATGAAGGGAGAAATGTATGTTTCTCTGTCTATGTAGACATACTTATTGGCATATAGCCAAACAAAGTATTTGTACGGAGAACTCTGACTATCAGCCAAACAACAGCCGCGACAGCACACAAATAGAGCCTGCAGCCCACATTAGCTTTCTCACTCATGTGTTCTTCTCCTCCCACAAGCAATGACACGTGTCTTCTGTTGCAAGTTGGTTTGCTGAACACGCAAGCAAACAAACATCCACCAGGGAAAATCTGACGTCAGGCTAATTAGTTAATTAGCTGAAGCCAGGGGCACCGTATAGGGGGGAAAAGTTAGGACAATTCCAAGGGCCCATGACTGACAGGGGCCCCAGAAAATAGGTAAAAACTAATTTAAAATTATTAAACCATCATCCTTCAGTATATATATTTCAAATGAATGATCTCTTTGTTTTTACTTGTTTTTGGCAGTAAAAGTTAAATATCCCCATTGACCAAAAAGTAAACATCCATATTGACCGGCGACCACCCCCCTGTATCTGCATGAAATGGTTTGGTCCTGCCGTAGCGCACTCAGTAACGGTGTTTAGTTGCAGTCAGTAGATGCGCCAGAACTACAGTGACCACGATGTTACCAAGTAACGTTGAATCAAAATCTGGTTTTCAAAAAAGGAAAGAGAGAAAAGAGAGAGAGGAAAGATAAAGGAAAGGGTGTCAAACTGTAACCCAGTTTTTCACCAAGAAAGGTGGGTAGCCTATAGTCTGAGTGGTATTAACCTGTTGGCTTAATGTCCATAGTGAAATAAGCTAGCTAGCTACAGACTAGTGTTAGCCTACATTTAATCACCATTTAATCAGTGCAGGGAAACGTTTAGCAAGATATTATATTAAATCATTGTCCCTGCCCCTTTTAGCAGACTTAACAACAGTCAGCAGCACCCCAGTCTCCCCCTAACTGTGCCCCTCCCTGTCCCAGTAAAGAAGGTGAGCAACATTGTGTTCAATGACATGCCAGTTAGCATCATAGCAGGGAGTCTGTGGGGATTTCTCTGTCTTTTTTCCATTTTGTCAAATTCTAGTACTAGTATTGAACTACAAGAAGCAAGACAGTTGCAAGCCTTTAATTAGAGTTATGTAAAGCTTTTGCTGGGACAGTTAGGTCCTAGAGATGTGGTGACAACAGCTGCGCAAAGGGGGCCCAATTTGATTTTTTTGTCAAAAAGAACTGCCCCTGGCTGTAGCATAATGAACAGCTTAAAAACACTCTTGCAAAACGTCAACATAGATCGGTTTAGATGCTACCTGGTGTAGTCTTTATTCTTCAAAACCAATGCTATGTCTTCTCATATAAACTACAACTACCAGCACAAGTTGGTTACACTGTATCTCTGTGCTGCCGCTGTTCACTGGCCCGCTTCCACTCAAAGGCTTGGACGAGTATTACTGATGTATCACTAAAGACATTTCAATTCAACTTTATTTCAGACACACAGGTCCATATGCGTATAAACATATGTAAAACACAACACAGACAAGACAAAAAAGTTATATAAATTGAATTTCATAAGATCAAAGTGATTGAAACACATGCAGACATTTGTTCCAATGTTTCCAAAAGCAAAAAGTGTACCTTGTGCCACTGTGTGTGGGGTCAGTTAAAGCCATTATAATTACATTTTTTGAATAAGTTAAAGTAATATATGCAACTTTAAAATGTTTCTGAAACTGTGTAATGTTCCATCTGATGATCATATATGACTTGTAACAGCAAACGAGACTAACAGTGAAAAGATGAAGTATTAAAGCCTCTGCCCGGTCTGATTTTTCCTGTGAAGTCCCAGAATGATTTTCAGCAGGTAGACGGTGCTACAGTAACACATTCTGACGGGTCACAGATTTCTTTGTTACACCAGAAAAGCCTGTGTTAGTAGCCAGCCAGGTAAAAGGTAGCAGGAGATTTCTTCATACAGGCCTAATAGTATTTTCATGTTATTCTAGAAGTTATCTGCTGTAGTTATGGCTGATACTGGGGCAGGACCATCACAGGAAAGAAGGACATTTAACCAAGAACAACTAGAAGATAAAAGGGAAAGAGAAAGACAACGGGTGATGACGTGAGTCACACTCGGTCGGGCTTTCAGCAGATGGAGACAATTACTGGATATACGTTGTACGTCTGTAGCCTAGATTAAATGACGTTCCACTTCCATTTAGCACAGAGGTTTAATTCCTTTTAGTCCGTGTTTGTGTTGGCCTACTATTTTCTTTTCCCTTGTCCCCCTGTACTTGTGTATAGCGATATTTAATCTACGTTAATATTACATTCGTTGCAAGTGCTCAGATTATTTTCAGGTTTTCAGGTTCATAATTGTATTTAGAGGTTATATCAGAATAGGTTTATGTGGTTTAATTTTCAAAAAACACCATATTTTTGTTGTACTGCACATTGCTGCAGCTCCTCTTTTCACCCTGTGTGTTGAGCTCTCTGTTTTAGCTACAGAGTGAGACATCTCACTTCTGTTCCATCTTTGTTGGGAGTCGCACATGCTCAGTAGCTAGGTAAGGACTACTAGCCAGTCAGAAGCAGAGTATGGGGCGTGTCCTGACAGTACCTAGGTAAGGACTACTAGCCAGTCAGAAGCAGAGTATGAGGGCGTGCCCTGACAGTACCTAGGTAAGGACTACTAGCCAGTCAGAAGCAGAGTATGAGGGCGTGCCCTGACAGTACCTAGGTAAGGACTACTAGCCAGTCAGAAGCAGAGTATGAGGGCGTGCCCTGACAGTACCTAGGTAAGGACTACTAGCCAGTCAGGAGCAGAGTATGAGGGCGTGTCCTGACAGTACCTAGGTAAGGACTACTAGCCAGTCAGAAGCAGAGTATGAGGGCCCTGACAGTACCTAGGTAAGGACTACTAGCCAGTCAGAAGCAGAGTATGAGGGGCCCTGACAGTACCTAGGTAAGGACTACTAGCCAGTCAGAAGCAGAGTATGAGGCGTGCCCTGACAGTACCTAGGTAAGGACTACTAGCCAGTCAGAAGCAGAGTATGAGGGCCCTGACAGTACCTAGGTAAGGACTACTAGCCAGTCAGAAGCAGAGTATGAAGGCGTGCCCTGACAGTACCTAGGTAAGGACTACTAGCCAGTCAGAAGCAGTGTATGAGGGCCCTGACAGTACCTAGGTAAGGACTACTAGCCAGTCAGAAGCAGAGTATGAGGGCCCTGACAGTACCTAGGTAAGGACTACTAGCCAGTCAGAAGCAGAGTATGAGGGCGTGCCCTGACAGTACCTAGGTAAGGACTACTAGCCAGTCAGAAGCAGAGTATGAGGGCGTGCCCTGACAGTAGCTAGGTAAGGACTACTAGCCAGTCAGAAGCAGAGTATGAAGGCGTGCCCTGACAGTAGCTAGGTAAGGACTACTAGCCAGTCAGAAGCAGAGTATGAGGGCGTGCCATGCTAGCAGCTAGGCGAGCATTATAACGTGTGTTCCAAAGTGACCACGTTTGTCTCTGAAGTAAAGCCTGGACTACAATAGAGCTGTTTGGAGCAGTTGGTGAACAGTGTTTTCTGTTGGAGATGGTAAGTCCCTTTGGGGGGGGACTTTGGGCTTTTTCACTTTGTAAAGCTATAACATGCACAAAAAGATATATAACACAATAAAGGAAAGGGAAAAAGCCAAAAAGCATAATACGAGCACTTTAAGCGACACATATATTTGTACATCGAATTTCTTAACACAGCATGACAGGTGGGAACATTACTAGTCACAAACATATGACTCGCACTTGTCCACCTTGGCAGTTTGAGAAAGATTCTGAATGCCACCTGAAGCAGTCTCATTTTTGCCTCACTATAGCTGCACATTTGTTTCTTACTATGAAAATAACAGTACATTTCTGAATCAATTTGACCATGGTTTTTGACTGAAAACGGAAACTTTTATGAATTAATTTGGACCCTAATAATAAGTAAATGAGCCACCTCATAGCCAGTAATAGTGTCATGATTGTGATTTTCTGTTTTGTTCTGTTTCCTGTTTTATTTTGAAGTCCGTCTTGTCTCCCTTGTCTTGTCTACTTTACTTCCTGTCTTTAGTTTCCCCTCCCTTGTGATTGCCCTAATGTGCTTCACTTGTTTGTCCAGCCTACTGTCACCTGTCCCTTGTTAGTCTTCGTTACCTGGTTTATTTAGTCTCTGTGTTGTCTTTGTCTGGTGTTGGATCATTTTATTCTGTTGCTGTGTTCTGTGAGTTTGTTTGTGTCTGGAGTCTACCCTTCGTCTCTGAGTTCCAGTTTTGAGATCTTGTTCTTCTGTTCTGGAATTAGTTTTTGCCTGTTATTTTCTTGATTTTATTTTGGTATGTACTTCATTTTTGTTTAAGAAATCATCTGAACTGCATTTGGGTCCAAGCCTTTCCTGACAAACCGTGACAAATAGACGCTATTTTGCTAAATCTCAGCAGTGCTACACAGTCGACTGAGGACTACAACTTCAACATGATGGACGTTTAATCAGAAGAAAGTGGCCCTGGTTGAAACGGCTCTTGAATACAATCACACTGTGACAAAAATAGCTTCTTTGCCAGTGAACAGGTTACTCTGTATGACGCAATGGCATCCATTTAGTGTCCGTATATGTCCATATCGGAGGTTTAAATGAAGAATCATATTTAGCAGGCAAAAATGTGTCAGCTGAGGATTACAATGACAGAAAGATCCTGAAAGCAAAGCACTCAGGGATGTAGGCTTACTGCTTCCTATTAAATATGACTTGAATTAAAACAGCTTATCTAAAGAGGACTCTTCAATACCAAAATCTATAGCCATAGACAACAATATCACCCATATTAGGAATGTTACAAAATGGGAAATGCAAATTCATTTCATGGAGTCGATGCAAATGTAAAAGAATGAATGAAGGGGGAAAAAAAGGAAATCTTGAATAATGTCTCCCCCCCCACCTCGCCCTCCCCCCTAATGTCCCCATTGCATTTCTGAAAACGTTTAGTCAGGATACAATCCGCCAGAAATAATTAACAGCATAAATTTGCATCATTAGAGTGGATTAAATGTTTGCATGTGGAAGGGACTGAGGGGACTGGGTGGCTCTCTCTGAGAGGCCCGTTCTTGGGCTGTCAGCACATCATTTTAGTTGTTTGGGTTTTGAAGAGAAAACGTGTTTGAGCACATACTGTATGTGTTAGTGAGAGCAGCAATGGAACTACAGGGAGCAGTGTGTTTTAGTCGTCCCCTGAGCCTATCCAGTCACAACCTTGGCAGCTAAAGTAACTTGCCCATTTTCCTCGACAGAGCCTTTTACGGTTTACCAGACTCACTGTGCTGACTGCTGACACCCACCCCCATATCTAAGACCCTGACTTGGACAGCTTATCCACATGTGCCTGCACCTGTTCCTGTCTATCCCTGTGATGCATTCACAGAAGAATAGAAAAGGAAACAAAGTCCAGTTTTGTTGCCCCTGAAATATTTATCCAATTCTTTGTGCAGCTATGAAAGGCAGAATTGTTTCATTCTTTTCAGGACAAGCATAAAAAAGACAGACTAGACAGCCCCCACTATTTACACCAACACAGACACACAGGGCCGTAGCAAAGGGCAATCTTTAACAGAGGTCCAGCTGCAGTCGTGTGGGTTTTGTAGAGAATTATTTTCAATTTCCTCCAGTCCATAATAGTAACTTTCATCTACTCCAAATGATCTCTTTCTGTGTCACTCACAGACAGGTTTCACATCTTAACTATTATTACTACACATATTTGTTACTGTTACGGCTGTCCCATAACTTGATATCCACAGAGTCACTAAAAACGATGTCACCTAGGCTGTATATATTTATTCATCTATAGATAAATCTATAGATTAAATGTTTAGATTGTGAGTTTAGGCAACATAAATACTTAGTTAGGGTTCGGAAAACATCAGGGATTGGCTTGGATGTAATGACGTCACAAACGTAACTACGGCGACTTTCGAGAAACAGGGCGTGGAGTTGCCCACTCCTCATTTGCATAAAGTTGAGGTCCAGGCTACTTTGTGCAAATCAGGGACGTGCTGCTCAACTCGCCGCCTCTCGAAAACTCTCGGAAACTTTTAAACTGACCCTTGTCAATCTAAAATGAAGACAGATTCAGCAACTGCATAGTCTGTTTGTCGCATAAAATGTTTTCAGAAACACATTTCGGTGAACTATTTTTGTAAAATAAGCAAAGGTTTCCAAACGAGCCGCCATGTTGGTCTGTTTTGAAATCTGGGAGCAGACAGCCCGCGAATGAAGCGTTCGTCCAATCAGGTGCAGCCATCACGGCTGTAGGAGGGTGTAGCCTGTTTTCTTTGCTTGTCACTGGTCATTGAAGAGAAACTGATAACTGCTAGTGGCGAGCCAACCAAGCGTCCAATGCTGGGAAGCAGGGCTATCTCTTCCATCAACAAATGCCAACTTACTTTCCTGTTTGCTCCCGTGATAATTACAACGGTGACTAGAGGTAGTCGCTTAAAGCCTAACTCTCACCAAAATGCAACCTAGGGTCTTTTTGTGAATGTACCCGAGTCAAACTTTAGTTTAAAATCATATTTAGGATGGAAGCGCCACTTTTAAGATTTGCCGTAGTCTCGTTTTTGGGTCAAATGACCTTTTGAATGGGAGTAATAGGGGCACTTTTATGCTAGCATCAAAATAGCTATTTTTAAAACACTAAGAAGGCTCGACACAACATGAGACTTTGCTCGCCAGGGGCTCTACACCTTAACGAAAGCATTGACAACATTGTTTGTGTACCCAGTGTTTACTAAAAGGTTTTGAATGACTCACGTTAGCAGTTGTTTACGCTATCCGCCATATTGTCAGTCAAAAACAGTCAATCTCCAAATGCGAATGAATGGACTCCATAGAAGGAAATGTCACTTATATGAGGCTCCTTTTGTAACTACAAGGTCAGTATTGTGTTTCACTAACAACAAAACAACGAATAATCCGTGCATTTATATGGAACTAAGCTTTAGGAGCTTTCCATCTTTACTCTCCTCCCTGTTACGTTGCATTTGGAGGTGGTAGCGCCCAGAAACAACAGCGAGTTGTTAAAACCTTTCTTTTTAGTAAACTCTGGGTACACAACCAATGTTCTCAATGCTGAGTTCATGTGTAGAGCCCCTGGTGATACTTGGACCAAAGTCTCATGTTGTGTCGAGCCTTCTTAGTGTTTTACAAATAGCTATTTTGATGCTAGCGTAAAAATGCCCCTAGCACTCCCATTCAAAAGGCCATTTGACTGAAAAATGAGAATACGGTAAATCTTAAAAGTGGCGCTTCTGTCCTAAATATGATTTTAAGTTTGACTTGGGTACATTCACAAAAACACCCTAGGTTGCATTTTGACAAGAGTTACGCTTTAAAGGGTAACTACCATTTTTTTTCAACCTGGACTATTTTCCTCTGTTTTTGTGTCTTAAGTGACTGATGGAACAACAATGTTTGACATTGGTCCAGTATTAAGAGAGATCTCTGCAGTCTGCAGCGGAGAAACAAGCTACAATGTAAGTTAATAGGACAATTGTCCAGCTTGTATTTACCTTCACAAAAGTGCTCGTTTTGCTGCTGACAGACTCAGATTATTATTCTAAGTGTCTGACAACATTATGGAAAGGATTTCTAAGGAGGTCGACCTTTCTGTTAAAGAGTAAGATCCTTTTTTTAAACATTAAACATCCGCAAAATTGTGTTCGCTAAACCCACCAGACTCCATGTAAATAATCAGTGATTTTAGCATCGTAAAATACACTTCATTCAAAGTCGACAAACAAAATAAAACTATGAAAAGCTGTTTTGGATCGTCTTTCTACTTTTCCAACCATCGCAACTCTAGTTTTGGTTGAACTAAAAGTTTGTCGATTTACATGTGAAAATATGTTGGCTCTATACACGCTAAAAGTATTTTTTAAATGGAGTCTGGTGGAGCGCTAGCGACTTCAGAGCTTTAAAGGTCTATCTCTGCAGGGATCCTTTCCATAATGTTGTCAGACACTTAAATGATGATCTGAGCCTGTCAGCGGCAAAACGAACACTTTAGTGAAGGTAAATACAAGCTGGACGATTGTCCTAGGTTGAAGAAAATGGTAGTTACCCTTTAACAGCAAATGTAAATATGGTTTGTTAAAACCTCCTTGCACAATCAACCTATTTTCTGTGTGAGGACGGTCTGCAACAACAGTAAGGCGCACTGTAGGTTTGTTACACTGTGGTGGAATGTAACAAGTACATTTACTCAACTACTGTACTTTACTTAAGTACAAATTTGAGGTAATTGCCACTTTCTACTTCTACTCCAATACATTCATCTGACAGCTTTAGTTACTTTACACATTAAGATTTTTGCACACAAAACACATGTAGTTTATAAAATATGTTTTATTATAAATTAAACTACCCAACAATATAACGGCCATGAAATATAAAGTCCAGCTGAAATTTAACACGCAAGCATTTGCATATTTAAATAATATTTTCAATGCAGGACTTTGAGTCTTTTTACAGTGTATTAGTACTTTTACTTAAAGGATCGGAATACTTCCTTCACCACTGTGTTACATATTGTTGAGGAACAAAAAAATATCTTGACCTTCAGTTGGACTGAGCTGTGACCAGATCAGTGTTGTCATTAATATGAATGAATGGCTTTGTGATTTAATCTATTTACAGACCTGAACAGACGCTTACTTGAACCCCAGTCCTGCCAAGGTAAAAGCCATCCAACAGGAGCCTCCTGGAAGACTTCATAACTTCTTCAGGGAGTACGTGCCAACATTACCTCAACTGAAAATGACTCCGTCAACTTGACTCAGTCATCACCATTAGTCAAGCGGAATAGTAATTGAGCTCGTCCCCATTTCACATAAGACAACAATATGGCACGGGGACGTCATTAGGTGCAGGACGGGAAAAAGTGATGAAGAGCTCACTGAAATGAGATTGGATTTAAACAAGTGGCGCCGCTGTCCTGGGGGCCATACATGGATGCTCTTTGAGCGGATAGGTGGAAGCTGCATAATGATGGGACACTTAGCTTCCCTACTGTTCAGATTTATGGGCTCCGAGGCCTGTTATAATCATTATGGGGATTGTAAAAGAGAGAGAGAGAATTGGGTTGAGACTATATGGGCATAAGAGGAAGAGATGGAAATTACACTGAGGTTTTTTTTCTGGTAACACAGCACTTTTGAACCATAAATCTTTGATCCTCTCCTCCCTATTTGTGCAATGGCATTTTATAACCAAAGACTCCCTCTAATTTCACACTCCAATTAGTAAATTACTATGTCAAGATATGCAAGTCTTGGGACGGTACTACACAAGCAGGTCACACCCTGAGGGAACATGGTTAACCAAAAAAAAACAAATACACTTAACACAATCAATGTTACCAAAAATGAGTGACTTTTGTTTGATTGTTTGTTAGTCAACAACCCCAAATAAGCTCTAGCAACACAAAGGGAGGTATAAAAGGACAAATACCCCTCGAAAACAACAATGATTGTTTTTATTTCAGCATAATGCTTGCAAATGGACCAGAGGAAACTTGAGTCAGTGAGTTGGATCTCTGATAAAGGCTATTTTACCACCGCTAAAACTGAACAAACGTGAGTCATTTGGAACAGGTTCAATAATTAATTTTGCATAATCAACTTAAATCAACAGACAGCGTGGTAAGTGGTGAAGGAAGTAGTTAGATCTTGAACGCTGCAACACTGCCGAATAAAAAGGCCCCATTACAAGTTTAAAGGTACAATATGTCAAATGTCTGCATTAAAAGGTGTAAAAACAACTATACCTGTTATATATATTTTGTTGAGTTGTCTACTTACACTATCCTAAATGTTTCCAAAAATGTTCAAACCCAGAGAAATCTATTTTATTTTAATGACACGGGACGTTTCCTTTAGTTGCCTGTCAGTGGCGTCATATAACCTTTGACCCCTCTGGTTCCTTTAACTTCCATCAAAACACGGGCATCCGATGATACGTTCGAGAGTAATTGTAAATCATACAATGTTACAAAAAGAATAACACTCAGGAACTGTTATACAGCTTGCTTTCTGCCACACAGCATCCTTTTGTCATTGATTACGTGCCACTTACAACAGAGTAATACAGCAGAGACCTTATTTATTGATACATTTCAATATCGATTGATCCAACTTAACGTAACGTGCTACGTTGACAAGTAGCTCATGGTAATGCTCGGTGGGGAACGTTAACGTTATAAGGTTACAACATCGTTCAACATGCTCAGTAAGTATAATTGTTTTGATCAAGTTAAAGTTACTGGGATGAGAGGGATGAGAGCGGACAACAGCCCCGGGGACACGACACACCCACAGTTAGCGAGCAGCCTGCCATTATTATTAACTTACAGCAATCTGAACCCAGCCAACACAAACTCCAGCGCCCGGTGATAACGATGCTAACGGCAGTAACAGAAAGTGTAATGTTCCATCAGGGAAACAGACCATATCGCCCCAAGTGTCCGAGGCAGTCGCCGCGGTGTTGTGCTGAAAGTCTCCCCCCTTTAGCATTTAGTGGTCTTCTTTACAGTTAAAAAACAAATGGTGACTGTCCTGTGGACAAAAGGTGAAGGTGGGGAGAATTCCGGCAGCCATCCCATGGATGTTGAAAATGTCTAATCTCGTTTTCGGGGGGGGGGTCCTTAAAAATAATAAATAAACAGTACATTTGTAATTAGACACAACAAAACAAAACCGGACACAAAAACAGACACAAAAAAACAACAACAAAAAACAACTAAAATACAAAAATAAAAACGGACATCATAATCAGTCAGTCATAATCAAGTTTGAGGCAGAATAAGGCATATAGGCGTATCCTCAGCCCCGAAGATACTCGGTGGGCAGTCCCCAGCCGCGTTGAAGTCTCTTAGCGGTTTTGAGTAATATATCAACAAACCCTTCCCCCCCCCCCCCGGTGCTGAAAACATCCAAAAAGTGACACTGACGTGAAATATATTGTGATATTGTGGTTTAAGCTGCTGGCTAATGTTAGCTTGCATGCTCGCTAACTGGTCAACTACCAATACAAATCGAATCAAGAGAACGTAATTATGTGGGGAAAACTGCAGCTATTTTATCAGAATGACATGAATAAACGTTACTAAATGTAACATAGATAAAACTGTAATAGATAAACCCATCCGTGAACAGATATATTTTAATCGGCAATTGTGTTACTACACTGCACAGTGCCAAAGCGTTTTTGCACAGAGCCTAAGTATATGAACGTAAAAAACAATGTGGAGAGCATCTGGACGAGCCGACTCAAGGGATGGAGCATCTGCTTGTTGTCTTCTCCGTGTCTTGCTTATTACCTGGTGGTTAAATTGAATAGGTTAGCCACGAAGCTAGCGACAACTTCAGTACAGTTTCACAAACTTAAGGTGGGCGGGATAGATTTTTATTGATCCCAAAAAAATGGGACATAACGGTGTTGCAGCAGCAAAATATCAGACACACAGCACACATACAGAGTAAATATTAAATAATAGGAAACAATATGCATGAAATAATAATAGAATACTACACGAGCAATATTTAAAATATATACAATTTGGAAATAAGATGTACAACTGTTTTATAGATATAGATAAACTTAATGTGCAAGTTGGGGAGTAAAAATTTACAACTGTTTGACTAGTAATGATAGGATGTAGATAAACCTGTTGTGCAAGGTGCATTCAGTTCAGTTGTGATGTCTCTGAGTCTTATCTCACACTCAGTGATGAAGTGTTAAAAAGTTGTATTGCCTGTGGTAGGAATGATTTCTTGTAGCGGTCCGTGCGACATCGAAGCTGTCGGAGCCTCTTAGAGAAGGTGCTCCTCTGTTGGACCAGTGTGGAGGGGTGGAGAGGGTGGTCAGGGTTATCCATGATAGATAACAGTTTGTTCAGTGACCTCCTCTTCACGACAGCTTCAAATGTCTCCTGTTTGCAGCCAATAATGGAGCCAGCCTTCCTGATCAGTTTGTTCAGTCTGTTTGTGTCGCTGGCTCCGATGCAGCAGATGGCGGAGGAGAACAGAGCGCTGGCCACAACAGACTGGTAGAACATCTCCACCATTCAGCTGGTAACAACAGACTGGTAGAACATCTCCACCATTCAGCTGGTAACAACAGACTGGTAGAACATCTCCACCATTCAGCTGGCAACAACAGACTGGTAGAACATCTCCACCATTCAGCTGGCAACAACAGACTGGTAGAACATCTCCACCATTCAGCTGATAACAACAGACTGGTAGAACATCTCCACCATTCAGCTGGCAACAACAGACTGGTAGAACATCTCCACCATTCAGCTGGCAACAACAGACTGGTAGAACATCTCCACCATTCAGCTGGCAACAACAGACTGGTAGAACATCTCCACCATTCAGCTGCACACGTTAAAGGATCTCAGTTTCATCAGGAAATACAGTCTGCTCATCCCCTTCTTGTAAACAGCAGTGCTGTTGATTTTCCAGTTCAGCCTGTTGTCGATGTTGACACCCAGGTATCTGTACTCCTCAACTCCTCAAAATGTCCACATCTCCACCCAGAATGCAAAGGGGCTGCAGAGCCGTTCCCTTCCTCCTGAAGTCGATCACCATCTCTCTGGTCTTATCCACATTCAGCAGCAGGTGATTCTTACCAGACCACACCACAAAGTTGTCCACCAGCGCTCTGTACTCTCCCTCCTGTCCATCCCTTATACACCCAACAACTGCAGAGTCATAAGAGAACTTCTGTAGGTGACATGACTCTGAGTTGTACTGCAAGTCTCTGGTCTGGTCTGGGCGGTAGTCTTTGAGGCCAGATGGAGTCGACTTCTTGGGGACCGGGACAAGGCAGGACGTCTTCACAGCAGCGGCACCCTCTGCAGGCTCAGGCTCAGGTTGAAGACATACTGGAGAGCACCAGACAGTTGACTGGCGCAGGTCTTCAGGACTCTGGGGCTGATGCCATCCGGGCCGGCAGCCTTGTGCTGGTGAAGCCTCTCCAGCTGTCTCCTCACCTGGCCAGGTGTGAATGAAAAGCAGGGGGGGGTGCTTGAAGTGTCTGTTGGGGGAGATGAGATGTGCTGTAGTTGTGGGGGGAGTGGGCAGACCACAGGGTCTGTTAAAGTAACAGTTCAGCTCGTTTGCACTCTCATGTCTGCCTGGTGTTGGTCTTCTTCTACCCCTACCTCACATATAGTGCAACCCCCCCCCCCTCCTTTCTTCTTACTGCTTTCTGTAACGTCCCTGTCCGCCCAAACCATCAGAAAGCCGGGTACCGCCACGCCATGGTCAGGGATGTGCGAATGCAGCCATGTCTCGGTAAAACACAGTATGCTGCACTCGCGGAACTCCCTCTGGGTCTTAATGAGCGCCGCCAGTTCGTCCGTCTTATTTCCCAGAGACCGTACATTCCCCATAATGATCGCTGGGACGGCAGGCTTATGTTTCCTTTTTTTACCCCGGCGTCTCCTCTGTAGTTCCTTCAGTATTTCAGGCTCGTCCTCCGGCAGAAGAACAGGTCAACACAGCGCTATCAGCTGATCGCGTGCGTAAACAATAGTCCTGTTGCCTTGAGTGTAATACGCAGTTACAAAAGACGTCCAAAGTAAGAACAGAACCAAGAGAAAAATGCCGAAGTTGTCAGAAGCCATCTCTACACAGATGTTCTTAGTGACTATAAAAAAAGAACTGAACTTAAAGACCAAAAAACTAACTTAAAACACACAAAATACACACACACATCAGAAGCTGCTGCAACAGGCTACCGCATGACACAGCGCCATTTTTGCTGACTATAAGGTGGACCAGCTATTCACAATTTAGTGACAAGCTGCTCCTCCAAGTTTTGCTTTATTAATCTCTCCCTCGCTGCAACCTATTTTATAGAGTCTGTGGCTGCAACCAACAACCACTAAGCTTTAAGCAAATAATTTGCGATGACGTCACAGCTCTCTAACTTTAATGACTAATGTCAATGAGCATATTGGCAGTTTCATTTTGAGTTTCTTTTTTATTTGTTTTCCTCATCTGCGTCCCTTGATAACAGCTGAAAGTAGATGTACCGTTTCACAGGGCTGTGTAGGCTCCAAAAACAAAGAAACAACAACAATCCCAAAGCAAAAGCTCACCGTCTCGCCTGTGACAATCCTACGCTGTGTGTGTGCTGCAGGTGTAGCCAGTTAAAAGATAGCGTTTCAGAGCCCCTGAACCGGAGAAATAAAAAAACTCTTCTGACCCGTTTTGGTTTGGAATCTGCGAAGGTTGTGTTGCAGTCTCAATGGCCGCAAACGGAGACCTTTGGCAACACCGACACTGACGCCAGTGTTTCGCTGCCTGATTGGGTCATGACGTCTCATTCTGAGACTAAGCTATAAACATTACAACGGCAACTACAAGCAACAGGCGGAGTATACATGCCGCCTTGTGTTTACCCCGGCACGCGCATGCCCAGTATACGAGAATGTTTATGGGATATGCGGTTTGGGCGTGTTAGTTTAAACGGAGATTAGTTCTTCTACTGGAGCTGAAATATGTGCACGGAGATCACTTTTGGCTCAGAACTCCGCTTCAAAACCAAAACATAGCAACGGAAATGTAGCCTTAGAGGGGTAGGCTGGCAAATTAGCAGTTGACAAAACAATATCTAACTCTTGGTCCACCTACTCACCTGATCTGGAGCTTTCAACCACAGCCAAGAGGGTTAGGGTTGGCAGGTTAGCAGCAGAGCTGGCTTACAGGACTGACAAGAGCTTTCCAGTCAAGGTTTGCTAAATGATGCTTTGTGACCCCATGCTGCCACGTATTTCCACACACTGACAGGCTACCTCCTGGGACGACGGTGACTAAAATAAATGTCATAATTACCTGTCGACCAAATAACATACAACTTGACTCCTCGCTGTGAGAGAACAGCTCAGAGAAGACCCAGCATCCATCCTGCTGCCAGCCGCCACAGAGACGAGAGGAGTCAACGACATAAATTGTCACATCACCCCCCCCACACACACACACACACACACACACAGAACAGAAATATGCAAACCGCTCAAGTGTTTTCCTTTACCTCTGTCGATGTGATAAAGGCAATGTGTTTGATTCTGAGAAGTGATTTTAACCTAGTTTGTCATATCAGGGTTGGCTCGGCTGGAGCGTCAGCAGCGCTGACGATGAGGGAATACACAGCAGGCCAACCAACAAGCTGATAAACAAGCCGACAGACAGATTAACTGATATCTATTCAGCTGGTGTCACGCCGACGGAGGATGTTAGCAAAGCCTCTATAACATGAAATGAGCTATTTAATAAAAATATAAGCACGATCGATCAATCTTCATTTGTTCTCATTTATTGCTTCATTCCCTTCCCTCTGTTCCTTTGTCCCTAACTTTTTTTCAACCCCACCCGCCTCTGACGCGTCACACACACACACACACACACACACACACACACACACACACACACACACACACACACACACACATATATATACTTGCAGTTAGCCCCCTCACCTTCAGCCTCTTTTCTCGATCTCCTGCACCTGACAGCTATGATTTTCTTCAGTGAAGAGCTAAAAGTGGACTGACAGGCCCACACGGCTCGGGGAGAGCAGTGGCCATGCAAGCAACATGTAAAGGTTACAACGGATGTTGAAAATATCAAAGGCCCCTCCTTCAGTGGTGGAATTCTAAACACCTTAAGAGAGCACAGAGGCTAGACTTGCATACAATGACGAAATCCCACTGTTGTTTGCCACACAGCATACTGGCTTACTATTGTATAGTGGAAGTTAATGCTATTCGCCTAGTCTAAAACTACCAAGGGTGGGTTCATTTCTTAGGGTTAGGGTTAAGCTGCCAGTATGCGTCATCAGAACTTTCTCCAAGTACAAACAAGTTTTGTTTTTGTCCTAATTTCAACATACGTAGGTGCCAATTCGATTTGTATTGCGATTTTCATTTATTGTGATTCTAGAAGTATTGCGATTTGAGCAAGGCTGGATTGAAAATGTCCCAGGTTTCACTGCATGTCAACTGATTTTTGGCAATTTAATTATTTGTTACGGAAATAGAATTAAATTAAAAACGGAATTAGCTAAGGCTCAATGTCCATTAACTTGCTTTTTAACTTTAACTTCCGACTGTATGACACGGACTTCATCAGCAGATGCAATCGGCTCAGTTGCCATGGAACTGCAGGCATTCAAACGCCCTTAACTCTGAACACCTCCAGGACAAATCCAGCCATGCTGGGTTAAATGTTGAGGTTGACAGCTCATTCTTGACCATGATAGAAAGTTCCAGAACAAGGGGTTGTTTTGTCAACCTTTTCAAGTCAAGAATGAAATGTCAACTCCTTAACCCCCTTTCCCCTTATACTGAATCCTAAGCCCTGACAATATGGGGACAGCCTTTTATGGCAAAAGTAACTTGCACGGCAGCTGGATTCTCGTAACATCATGAGATCACACCAAAATCCGGCAAACATTGGTAGAAAATGAATATTCACTATCAAACAGCCCACTGTCCAAGAGGGGCTTTGTTCCCATGAAATCAATGAGGTAATGACTGAAGTGTAATCCGAGCTTTATAAACTGTATAAAGCAAGGGCTACAAAGTAGCTGAAAAGTTTATTTTCATTGCTGTTGATGCACTTCACTATTGCTTGGCAGCAGACCTCCATCTGCTGTTTTGACAACGGAGTGACAATACATATCTGCTATTCCATCAGAACGAGTTACTCCATCTGTTCTGCCTGCCTCTCGTCGCCATGTAGCCGTCGGTGCTTCACTGTATCCATAATTTCCCTTTGATTTCAGAGCTCCATCCCTGTTTCATCATGCAAGATGCAACAAAATCACATAAAAAAAAAATCTGATGAATCAAGCCATGCTTGACCTGGTGGCATCTCTCAAATATTTTGCTCCTTTTACAAGTTCATATCGTCAAGTTTTCATATGTGTCTACTTAATTTCACAGATGCGTTTCCCACACAGTCTCCCCCTATCCTCGGCTTATTATGGTGTTCTTTTTTGGGGTTTTGCTGTCTGTTTGATAGTCCATTTTCTACCAATGTTTGTTTTTTTTCCTTTACAATATTAGGCATAGAGCTCAAGAGTGACCGCCCATTTTTTTAACGGCTCTGGTTCCAGAAGTAATTATCCCCATTCAATTGCTCCATTGATATTTAAGAAAATGCTTATATAACAAGTTTCAAGCCTGGAACCAAGCCAACCAGCTACCAGATGATTTGGGACCTTAAAACATTTGATTCTGCTCAAAACACATTTTGAAAACAGAAAAAAAGGCAAAGGTACAAGACTGTGTACAGAAACGATCATGGACTTTAGTGGTAGCAGCTCATTAGTCATTCACAGGCATGCAGGTGTGGTTAACATTTCCATAGTGACAGTGAGCCCCACCAATCAGAGACATCACTGTTACGCTTAGGATTGTGGGTAGTGTAGTGCTTCTCCATGACATCATGAATAAAACATGTTTTTTCCTAAAACCAGGTTGATAAGCTCTATACCTCTTCTACCATCTAGAATTAACCTGCCAAAGACAGCTCCCTACTATGATCATTTAGTCATGATCTATTGTATTATTACTCTTTGACTCTGAGCCATCCATCACCTGCCTAATGACATTAATCCTTCCGTCTGTAGCAGGTTGCCAACTCACTTGGTTGAATCCCATTTGTGTTTAAATTCAGACTCAGTAATAAAGCTGCTGCAGCCACTGAGACACCCTCTCCCTGCTACAGCAGCCTCAGCCTTAATGGATTACCGCACCTCCAGTACAAACACAAATGAAATGTTTGCCTGGACCGAGGGTTTGTTGTGTACCGTCTTAGGATAATGCAATTGCAGTGAAGCATGAATGCGCACTACATGTCCGTGTGGATGAGTCTTTATGAGGTTAGAGCTGAACCATAAAAGCCTCTGTCCTCGTTAAAGTCAACACTTGCGGTGTGAATGTACACCGGTGGTTCTCTTAGTTTCTCTAAAGTGCAAGTGTCTTTTTTGCTGCTTGCGGTTTAAAAGGAAATGTGAGGATGGGGAATTTTAATTTGTCAGCGCTCAACTTGCGTTTCTGCAGCAAACTGACTGCAGCAGACCAGCAGGAAATACACCTTCTGTGTGTGTGTCTGTGTGCTCGCGTGCGGCAGACCGCTGTTCAGAGGTGTGCTGGGAAGTCACAAACGGTGCCTGACAGGCACATTTCTAGAACATGGGCAGACAACACAAAAAATCCCAAAAATATCAGTCACAGATTTTTTTTGTGGAAAAGCTGAACCCAAATTATTTAAAATGCTATGAATATAATATGACTGTAAACTAGCAAGCGCAGAAAATAGGTGCATTGAACCAGTTTTACATGTCATCATCATGGCCACTGAAACTACTACTCGGTTGTGAAAACAGATGTGTAATGTCTTCTGTGGCTTTGTAAGTCTGAGAAAATAATCCTGATGATGTCATTAGGGGTTATCTTGGCTTGGGATTGGAGACTAGACATCTTTGAGCCACACTAGCTAAATATTGAATGAATTTCCATGCAAGTATGTATACGTCCATGATCCCCAGAGAGTTTGTAGTAAAATGTCTCACAAACTATTCGCTGTGTTGCCATGAAATTTGGTGCAGATATCAAGGTATCCATGGTTCCCACAGGATGAATCTTACAGGTCTTGGGGATCCCCTGAACCTTTGATCTAGAGCGAACAGTTTTTAAGTTTTCACATATCCAGTCAAATATCATCATCAATTATCAATGCCAACAATATAGATTTTCACAGAATTCATGGTTCCCAGATGATGTACCCTAATAAGTGCTTCGGTGGTCCCCTGAGGTTGACTTTTGTGGTTTTTATAGAAATGTTTAATACCTATTGGGTGGATTGCCATCCAATATTTGGGGTAAAAATGGGAGCATTCCTTTCCCCTCAGGATGAATTCTAATAACTTTTGTGATACTTAACGTTTCATCTGACGCCATCATCAGGTCAAAAATGTAATTTGTCCAATACTTAGTTTTATGATTACATACCTGTAAAACCAATTACATTCCCATCAGCCCCAGATGTACTTTGTGTTTATTGCAAAATAGCAAAAATGAACATGCTAACAAGCTAAACTAAGGTTGTGAACATGGTAAACATAATACCTGCTAAATGTCCGCATGTTAACATGCTGAAGTTAGCATTTAGCACTGCTAAAAGCACTGCTGGGCCTAAGTACAGCCTCAAAAAACTGCTAGCGAGGCTGTAAACACTTAGTCTTGGCTAAAGAAAAGCTAGACTTGGGGTGTGGTGTTTGTTGTGGGTCTGATAAAATATTACAATACATGTCATTTAGCTGATGCTTTTATCCAAAGCAACTTACAGTTGCTAGATATGTCAGAGGTCTCACGCCTCTGGAGCAACTAGGGGTGAAGTGCCTTGCTCAGGGACACATTGGTTGATGTGTCACAGTGGGAATTGAACCCAGATCTCCCACACCAAAGGCATGTGTCATATCCACTGAACCATCACCACCCCAAGATGCTATTAAGTTGCAATATTGGAAGTGTAATTAGGGGATACAAGTCAGGATATCTTGGACACTGCTGCACCAATTCTTCTTTAATCTATCACTCACAACTTTATGGAAACGCAATAATAAAGGGCTGGAGTTCTCTTTAATAACAACAACACAAGGAATATAGGGGATCATAGTGACGGTAATAAATATAATCATGATTAATGACAAATGCTAGCTGGAAAATGATTCTGTCATAGGTCAGAAATTCACATAAGGAAATAGCTGATTGCAAACTACGTTTGATTACAGTGTACAGCACTGCACTTGTGTCTCTGATGCATTTATTGGATGTGTTACAGTAATAACTACACAGTCCATTAGAGAGTCACGGCCTTGTCTCTCAAGTTTGCTGAGGCGTTCATATTCATTGTCAATCCCTACAGTTCCACTGCAAGTAACACAAAAAGGAATTATGTATCTCATTTCTTCCTGTTTTTCAAATCCTATCTATCCCTCAAATGTTACTAAATAGGCTATCTGCCAATACAGTAGCAGAAATATTGTAGTTTTCACGTCAGCTACAGGGCGAGGATGTGTGTCATGAATAAGTGAGGACATTAGGTTTTTGTCTGGGCTTTTGTGAAAAAGAAAAAAAGGTTTTTACGGCAATATGCTGTAACACCCAGTCTCCTGGGAGCTCAGACGGTTCACAGGGAATTAAATAAGACAACTCCTATTTATTCTGTGTGGAGTGTCTTCACTCTACTGTTCTTTCTGTGTCAGCCTGTTTACATAAACTCACTGACTTGGCAGCACCAACATTGGCCCTATTCTCAGAAGCCAACTTGGGACTACATCAATGAGTAATTGTCTCCACATACCCCTCACAGTCAAGAGATAAGAGCCTGGAATGGTCACCAAGAGCTCTACATTCTAAAAATACCTCAATTTACTCAAGGAGGGGACTGACCTGAAAGGTAATACAAAATAAATAATAATAATAATAATCAAAGCCATAAAAGGGAATCAAGAATTACAACAAAATACTTCACTCCAGCCTATTTGTCCTGACATGCATTCTGATGTCTGACTGAAGAGTTTCGCTCCTGCCTCCAAGTTACGTCCCTTAGGGCTACACTCATCCACAGCTAAGCACCAACTTACAGCTGATTAAATTCAGAGTGACCCAGTCTGAAAACTATTAGCCGGTTACAAGCTGAAAATGAGCATATTAAAGCGTCTCGCTGCTGGCTCAACAGTCAGAGATGAAGTGTCGAGGCCTGCGAGGGAGATCAGGTGGACTTAAGCGACCGATAATATCTGTGTAAACCCCTTTTAACTAACTAGATGAAGAACATATTCTGTATTTGCAGCCCCCCGGGAAGTGGTTGCCATATGTGGATAACACATGCAGGAGTGGAATGAAAATGGGCCAAACAGAGGTGATAATCATGTCTGAGCCTTTTCTCTTTGGGTGCCAAGGTGTCGTCGTGATTATGCAAATTATATCCACATTAATTGTATCCTCATAATAACTGATCTTCATTGCACGCACTGACCCCAACTTCCTTGTTAATGTTGAGTTGCCAAATCGAAGTCTCAGCCCGCCCCCGCCTTCTTGAACTTTCTACTCTGCTGCTTGATGTATATTCCACCTTCATGACTGAGACGTATTTAATCAGCGAGATCAATAGCTGTTACCACCATTGATCTTGTGAGTCTATTTCATGGGCGAGTCGGGCATACCTCATATTATGAATACGCTGTAATTTTTATAGATAATGTACGCTGCTCTGGGCTGTTTTTAATTAACATTAGGAAAGACTGTTTTTGGAATAATATAACAGCTGTGACTGATGAAGAGTTTTTACTCCTTGCAATCCATCAGAATCATTTTGTTTTGCCCAGAACTTTGGCTGAAGACAGACAGCACCTCTCTTTCAACTGCTCCTTCCCTAGACTTCAGAGGGTTTTGAAGTTCTTGAACCTGGCTGCCTTGTTCATCTTAATAGTTACTCGTGCAGTCTAAAAGAGCAGCAGCAGAATTTTAATGCCGGAGCAAAGTTGTGGAGCTCAAATGAAAGTTTAGATCCCTTTTTTGCTTTGCGTGACTGAATGCTTAATGTGTGAAACTACAGAGGACGACTGTCATGTCTAGCTCCTACTCATAAGGTTTTGTTTTGTTTCATGTTTATGTCTCAATTATTATTGTCTCGTTTCAGGTCATTTCACTTCCTGGTCTTTGTCTGATAAAGTAAATAGGATAAGCTTAATATAGTAAACCCAATCTACAGGTCCATTTGTTGATTTAAATACTAAATCGTTCACCTGTTGATGCAGAAATACATCTTACTTGCTGTCAATCCACTGCCAAGAAAGCCCCTGACATTTGCTCATGCGGTGAGAAGCTTTTCAAAGCTTTATCGTTGACAGGTTTGATACAGCCACCACTGTTCACCAATCATCAGCCTCCTGCACCATGCCCCCCCTGCAGGGTGATGGTTTTGGCTGTCAGGTCAGAGTCATTGACCTTAATGGCAGACCATTGCTGGCTACAATCTCAGAGCACTGTACGAACATGGTGTGCAGAACTCCATACTGTGTGACAAAGTAACCTTGTAAGGAAAATGGGAGGCTGAGAATCACTTTAAGGCACTGGTGTTTTTTGGATAAGGTAGTATAAACTTTTTACTTACTTCTGAAATACAAGCTCTAACTCAAATACAGTGACAGCCGGGCCTCTAATAATAACATAAGAGTTAATAATAATAAGAGTCTCTGCTCTGTTAAGAAAAAAGGGCCAATAAACAAATTACTAGTACCTTTACAGTAATGGCTTGCATGGTGCATTGTGTGCATTTCCATCACTTCCATCAGTCCAATAATATCACCACTCTGTGGCTGTGAGCTTCTCTTTTTAACAGAAATACTCATTTCACTCACTGATGAAGGCATTCTGATTTGTTATACACGTCCTACAAATGTTTCACAATGAAAGAACCAAGTTTTCAATTAAAATAATAAGGTCATTTTAAATAACCATGTAATGTGGCAATAATTATGAGTAAAATATAGACAATTAAATCGTTCCAATTAAATGATAAGCTTCCTGAAACCAGAGTATTTTAGTGAATGTGCCAGGTCAGTTGAATACACAAATGTGCACATAGTCTCCAGGCAAGAGTGCAATTTATTATATGAAAAATAAAGTTTCGAATTATAAACTAAACATGAATAAATATTCACTTTTTTTATTATTTGAAATGGAGCCACTCTTTCCAGAAAAATTCTAACATTAAAGGTCCTGTTTTTTAAGTTTATTTTTTGGGGCTTTTCCCTTAATTGTGGTGAGAGATGGGGGATGACACGCAGCAAAGGGCCGCAGGTCGGACTTGAACCCCCGCCGCTGCTAAGGACTCAGCCTACATGGGGCGTACGCTCTTACTGGGTGAGCTAGAGGCCGCCCCGAGACCTGATTTTAACATCTGTCCTGAACATAGACTGTATCTAAAGATGAACGACGCGTCGCCACTCCCTACCACTGTACAAAGTGAAGCCAAAATGTCCCGGCTATGGGCACCGCCATCTTGTCATTTTGGAGCCAGAGTCTGCGCAGTACTGATTGGGCGGTGGAGCCGCGGTATCAAAGTCCCACCCATTCACCAAGGCAGGTAAAAATTGCGAGGGGGCATTTTTTTTTTTTTCATAAAGTAGGCTAAAATGAACTAATTTACCCAGGGTCAGCACTCGCAAATATGGCATTTCTTGAAGCAGTTTGTCCATTTTTTATCTCTTTTAAAAAATAATAAGTACAACTTGACAAAGTATTTAAAAGTCAGTTATGAGCTTTAGGCTCTTTCATTACAGATTTAACACACACACACACACACACACACACACACACACGGCTGCAACTGCGCTCTCCCAGTGTGTGCTCCCGCTTGTACACACTTCGGAGCCGAGACTAAAGAATAAAATATTTATAGATTAGCTAGTGCAGTAAGCTAACGTTAGAAACTGTTAACGTTAAACGAGTTACATCTAACTAGGATGTCTATCCCTAGACTGTAACTGTAAGCACCTGTCCTGTCAGCGTCTGAGGGCGGCTGTGCTGCGATGATCTCTCCCTGACCGATTCTCCATCACTCATGTCCAAATCTAGCTTCCTCTAGCTTCTGATAATGCAGCAGCCTTGTCAAAAGTCGTTGCTAGGCTATGCGACTGTGGGCCAGCACAGTGGCTTTTATAAGGGGGTTGAAGCCATAGACAGATACTAATGAAGTGAGAGGACGGCTGGAGCAGTTGCTCTTTGTGTCAACTATCACCGCAGATAGGATTACATTGTTAGTAGTTGAGATTCCCCTGCAATAAAGACGCCATGGAGACCTACTGCAGTAATTGTGTTGTTGTGTTTGTACGTTTTATGGATGTGATGCTGAAACAAGGGGGCAGAAAATACAATTGGGGGGACAAAGCCCCCTTTTGCACCCTGGTGGTGCCGGGTGCGTGTTTCACCCCGTTTTTATAGCATCAAATAACTAACCAACACCAGCGTGATAAGAACTACCTAAAATGACAGAACCCATCTGTGTACATCCTTTAACATTAAGGGGGCGGGATTTATCACCTATATTGCAGCCAGCCACCAGGGGGCGATACAGATGTTTCATCAACACCTGGGCCTTTGTGATCCAATCACAAGTGGACTGCTCTAAGTACAGGTGTGAATGCACCCAGGAGGACCTTTGAGATCCGACCACTCAGACCACATTCGGAGGTGGTGGTGGTCTGGTTCATATTTTCTTAAAGCGTAACGCTCACCCAAATGCAACCTAGGGTCTTTTTGTGAATGTACCCAAGTCAAACTTTAGTTTAAAAGCATATTTAGGACGAAATCGTCACTTTTAAGATTTACCGTATTCTCATTTTTCAGTCAAATGGCCTTTTGAATGGGAGTGCTAGGGGCATTTTTACGCTAGCATCAAAATATCTATTTGTAAAACACTAAGAAGGCTCGACACAACATGAGACTTTGGTCCAAGTATCACCAGGGGCTCTACACATGAACTCAGCATTGAGAACATTGGTTGTGTACCCAGAGTTTACTAAAAAGAAAGGTTTTAACAACTCACCGTAGCTCTGGTTGTTTCCGGCTGCTACCACCTCGGCAGTCAAAACGAGTCAATATCTAAACAAGTAGCCACAGATTTAGGATATCTTGGTCACCGGTGTCGTTAAGGTGTTTTACAAATAGATATTTTGAGGCTAGCATAAAAGTGCCCCTAGCACTCCCATTCAAAAGGACATTTGACCCAAAAACAAAAATACGGTGAATCTTAAAAGTGGCACTTCTGGCCTAAATATGATTTTAAACTAAAGTTTGACTCGGGTACATTCACAAAAAGACCCTAGCTTGTATTTTGGTGAGAGTTAGGCTTTAAGGGCGACATTTTCTTAACAGTGTGTATGTGAATGTGTCCTGGGCCACATTAGGAACCGCTTACTTAACTGTAACTGGCTTTGTCCATGACTGAGCTATAGGTAGCTCTGTGTATTTCTCATGTCACAGAAACCACTGAGAGTGAATTGTGTGTTTGGGATGTTAATATCATACTGTCCACGATGTGTCTGTGTTTTTGTTCCGGGCACTGCACAGATGTGACACCCGCCCGCCTGCTTTCATCCCTGGCTCTCTGGAGCTCTGTGCCCCGTGGTAGCCTGTACAAAGGCGGCTGTGTCAGCGGTATGGAGGTCCCCGGGGACCGCCAGTAGACAATAATCATAATTGTATTTTTAGTTTAATTAAAAGTACCTGAATTAGGGGCACCTGGTTAGTTCACCTGGTTGAGTGTGCGCCCCATATACAGAGCCTCAGTCCTTGTCGCAGCGGCCTGAATTCAACTTCTGCTGCTGCTGTTTAGAAGCCGATCAAAGGAACGGCTGTAAAACGGTGGATAAATACATTTCATTTCCTATAAATTCTTCAAAATGAAAAAAAATTATTTCGTTATAATATGAAGCTGGTTTTGCTGCATTCATTTTTACTGTCCATTATGAGTTTGACACTAGAAATACAATGCTAAATTGGTTGACAGCTCTTTTTGTCATCATCCAGGGTTTTTGTTAAGTCTGTTTCTTGTTTTATTTTGAAGGTTCACTTCTAATGTGTCATGCTGTGTTTTACTTCCTGCCTTGTGTGTTTTCCTGCTTTTGTAATTGCCTGATATCTTCCACCTGTGTTCAATGACCCTTGTATATTTAGTTCCCTTGTCTCATTGTTGGTTCGCCTTCGTTGATGTTTGGAGATTTTGAAAGTGACTAGATGTACTGTTTTTGTAGCCTTTGATTTATTAAATTATTTAACTGCATCAGCCTACCTGCTCCCTAACCGTGACACTTTTAAACTCAGCACAACTAACTGAAGTAACAAACTCCGAACATCGTCTCTATTTTCCTTGTAATAAATATCAAATTACACAGTTCTTTCAGAGAAAAGAAAATTATAAGGACATATAAAAAACATAGCGTTACTGCAGGTCTTTTTGATCCAACATCCATCACAAAATGGTGACATGTTGACAACTTGCTGACAGTTGGCTGTGCCTAGTGAATTCAGTCGTATGCCCCAGGGTTTTGATGTAGAACAACGGAGAAAGTGTTTAGTTTGCATTGACAGAAAACATTACCAAAATCATTTCTACATTGCAAACGGGAGCAGATCAGAAAACCAGTAGGGTTCTTACTAAAATATGATAATTTATATCTCCTTAAGGATATAGAAATAAAGGCGCTATCTCAAATACAGATCTGGTTGACTCTTCATTTCAGGTAAAGGCTCACACCACTCTTTTGGAATTCATATTTGGCAAGTGAATGAATGCTCTACCATCAGGTACTTACCTATATTCAACGCTTTCTCCTGAATGGGTTCGTACGATATTATATGTTAATTTCTGCACATAATTCTTGTCGCCGGCCGGTCACATGACAGTTGAGTTTAGCGGTCTTTACAGTTAAGTTTAGCTGACAAAAGGTGACTGTGAGCCGGGTACAGGGCACCGCAAGGAGACGGTCCTTTCAGCGGCCACTGCCGTTAAGTTTAGCCGACAAAAGTTATGCAGCGACAACAGTTAAGTTTAGACACCAAAACCACTAGAAACAAGATTGTTTGATTCAATGATGATTGATGGTTTGGGTTCAAACACTGGGACACGAACACAAGTTTCCTGGGTGAAAGTCATATTTTCAACTGGACATGAACTTCCGCTCCCTGCTTGAGTTGTGTTTTATGACCTAGGCCTCCCTTCTATGTGGCGCTTCATGCTATTGTACAGCAGCAGGCAATGTGATGCATACAGCAATAAATAGGTGAACAAAATGGGAATTACAGTGCACTACTTTTCGTAGAGATACATACGAATTGTTCATGTGAACAGCCTGCTGTATTGATGAAAACTACAGTCCCCAGTGAATATGTACTGTGGGCAACACAAAGATAGAGACAGACAGAAAGGAAGTATGACATCAAACGCAATCTCACCTTCTGGTCATGACTGTAGGCTAGGGCCCAGTCCTCTTCAGTGGGGTGGAATAAAAGGCTCAGGACGTAGAAAGCGAGGCGGTACTTCTGGTAACTTGCACCCTCGTCAGAGCTGATGAGCACGCTGCTCTCAAACTCTGGATCTGTCAACACCATAATCTGAGAAGAGAGAGGGAGGAGAAGGAGAGTGTGCACACATGCCAGGGAGTGTAGGTATGAGTTTGTGAAGACATGAGAGGAAAGGATTGGGGGGTGAGTTTGTGTAAAGAGGTAGGAAATGAGAAGGTAGAAGAGAGATGTTAGAGGCAGGAGCACTGTCAGCAGAAAAAAGGCCTGGCCCTTTTGGCACACAGCAGGCTTATTCTTGGCAAACAGCTCGTCTACATATTCAACTTCATTTCATGAGTGTGACTCTGTGCGCTTCTGTTGCCATGGCTCTGTGGCTCTTCCTGTGCACTCTGAGGTGAAGACTCGGGAGTTTTCATAATTTCTCTCTAAAATAAGATCAAGGTTGTTCACGGCAAGAAGACCAGATCTGACCAAAAAGAACACAGGTGGGTTGAAAAGAAATATACAAAGACATTGTCTCAATATCTTACAGAAAGGTGATGGAGCTTTAAGTCTGGTTACAATAATAATAATAAGTGCTGTACAAACAAGGTATTAAGAAGCCAAGTATGAATCTGTTATTTTCTTTATCAGCTAGTCCTATGTCCTGTCTTAGAGTTTCTCCTTCCCAGAAAACATTCTAATTTCAAATTTAACAGCACCACAGTGGTAGCCGCTCTAATTTCATGCTTGGAATATTTCTGCCAGAGCTATCACAGTTATTACTGAATTCAATAAGAACAGGAATTCCACAATGCCTATTTCCTTCAGGTAAAGACATTTATAGTCTTTGTGGAAGCAGATAAAATAGTCACAGCAATTCCTCCTTGACTAAAGAGGAGGTGTGTAAATAGACGTGTAATATATTTTAACAAAGTTGTTCTTGGAATCAGACTATCCTGTTGAATACATTTGTTAAGGTTACATGATGTTATGTAGAAGAAAATCCCTTATCAGTACATTTAACTCAATATTCTCCAATTTTGTAGGCTAAATAGTTAAAGTAAGGATTTGCATTATTACACATAAATCAGTAGAAGTGTTCATTTAAACTGTATTTGCTGCTATATGCTATACTAGGGTGATTACATTTTACATGTTGTACTACCTTGCAAGTGCCTTTATCATTTCAACTGTAAAACATAGAGAAGCTTTATTGTCCTAATATTTACTCTCCTTTCAGTCTCGCATTGCCAGACCTATCTCTACAGTTCTGTGTCAGCGCTGCAGTATGGTCTGGCTACACGGCCTATCTATTCTGGGATATGGGAAAAAAGGTATTATATATATATATATATATAGGTTCTTCTTTAAACCAATCACAAATTGTCCTGGGCAGCACTAAGCCCCAGTAGCGGAGATAGTGAACTTAGGCTTTAGTCAGGGTTTATCACAGCAATGTACATCTGTTGAGCCAGACTATCCTTTTAACTCTGTTTGGGCCTCCACCAGAGATGGGGACTCGAGTCTGAGACTCGGACTCGAGTCGCACTTAAGTCGCACAAACAGCTGACTTCAGACTTGACTGAGACTCGAGCTTTGAGACTAGTCAACAATGCTTTTATACAATTATTGCTTTTTAAATCTTAATGTATTCATGTATTTCTATTTTCTTTTATTGGCGCATATACGTTGGGGAAACGTATGACAAGCCTCATATCCCCTGCCCTTTGCCATAATGTGTAACGTAACGCATGTGCTATGCCTATGTGCGCAAACTCACATATAAAAAAATGCATTGCCGATGGTGACACCAAGTCCTCCTGGAGTTGTTCCTTTTGTAGTTAGTTTAGCTTTCAATAACTTGGTAAACAGTGGCAGTAAGCCAACAGCTACATGCAAGGTGTGTGGCACCAAGATAAATGATGCTGGATCAACAACGTCGGACTTCATCAGGCATCTCAAAATGCACCCAGATAGGTCAGTCACTTGATAATGTGAAAGAGACGTTACATTTAGCATATATCGTCACAGGTAACAAGCTAACCATTGCTAAGTGTTGTGCTAATGCTGGGAACAGGCAAATTGTATCTTTATATTTGTATCCATATGACGTGACAGACTTAGGTTAATATTTCACCAGGTCAGAGGTCTAGTTGTGTTGTGATGTGTTAAGTAGACCCCATAAAGTCTCCTACAGCTGATGTTGATACTGGACTGTCTGGATGGAGCTACAGGACATGCTTTGAATTCATAAGGTTTAACAATACAGTGTTAGGGACAGATCAGATGGCCAGAGACTTGAGACTTGAGATTTGACTTGAACTTGCCCCTCAAAGACTTGAGACTCGACTTGGACTTCCAAAAAATGACTTGTGAACATCTCTGGCATTTCTAAGCTTAGTAACGCCAAAAACACACTGGCCACGGAGGTCCATCATTTCGCCCTCCAATCACGCTTTCAAGTCCCAAAACGGACTGCTGTTCTCCCCCATAATGTCCTCCATAGCACTCTGATAGTAGCAGCATCTGCTCAGTACTTTCACTCACTCTGGACTTGACGTCGCATAATGTTAAGCTATTTATATGTTATAGTATCGGCACAATTCATAACCTTCGGCTACACGAGTGACACTTTGACATCTGATTTTTAAGTGGCCAGAGCGTCCGTACTGAGAAAAATGCTGACTATAAATCAATCTGGATACAATCTAGATATGCCAAAACAAATTGATTAGGGCTGGCAGTCTGAACAAGGCCTGCTGGTTGGTGGTAGGCAAGTAGTTCCAAAAACCTTTTTGGCTGAAAACAAGGTTGATGAGAGTCAAGTTTATGGTCCAGAAAACTGTAGAGCTGAGGGGAACTGCAGAGTGGGGTAATACTTATCTGTGGGTGTGTCACTATGATCAAACCCCTTCACATTACACTTCATCATTTATTCCATTATCCGCATGAAAATATGGACTGGTACAGCTTCAAATGTTTATCTCTTAGTCTTAAACTACGACACCCATGGCTCTATAAGGATTCTGAGGTGGAATTGTGGGCCGTGGCTTCGCTCGTGGCCCAAATGGCTGTTTTCTCTCGTCAATTCAATTTGTATTGGAAAAACAGCAGCACATTTGTCACTGACAGAAATGCTAGGCCTCTTTCCAGAGCTTTAACCAGGAACCCTCCCTGGTGGTGATTTAGATAAATTGTTTTTCATTAAGCACCAATAAACAGGCAGCACATTCTCAACCTGGATACCTCACTGGCCCGCTCGCCAATTTTGCCATGTATTACCCGTCACCGTCACTGTGCTGTGCCAAGACCGTGTTTTTGGCGCTTGTCAGATGTAATTAACAGTTTTTAAACAGTAATCATATTCTATAATACTATATGAGTGAGCAGCAGAGTACATTGTGAATAGGAAATTACATTTTGCCATGCCTTATTCTGAGTCAAATGTCAGGACTTTCAGTTAAATAAAAAAGTAGAAATGCCTTGAAGAGGTATATGCATGTAGTGTACGTTTCATATTTAAACCTATCATGGTATTTAAGCCTTGTGCTCAGTGATGAGTGTCATTTCCCCTCTCTATGTTCACTATGTAACTATATCCTTCACATTTTGCTGTAGCTTGCTGGTAGCTCGACAATATTCATATTTTCATAGTGATTTAAGTAGTTAAACAACAAACAATTTTGGGCCATAAAAGGAAATGAATTATTTTTTTAAATGTATTTTACCATTGCTTCTTTCTGTAACTAAACATCCTTGCTGCTGTGAAGGCATGATGCATCAGGAGTTAGGGTAAGAGTACCACGGTAAGCCAATCAGAGGCAGATTAAGGCAGAGTAGGGCGGGACAATCCTTCGCCATCCTTCCAAGGTAGCTGGAACGTCAGCTCACCTGTGAAGAATATTGGACTATAGATTTGAATGTTTTGAATCTGAACTTGTAAATCTAAACTTGATTATATTTGGTGTATTAGTCATACATATTGCTTATTGCTATTTGTCAACAAATGGTCAAGTTGCTCAATCAGAACATGAATATGAAAGAAACAATAAATACAGACACAAATATGTACAATATAATTGTTAAATAATGAATAATAATAATTGTAATTTCCCTTGCAGGATTAATAAAGTATACACTATTATTATTATTATTATTATTATTATTTATTATTATTATTATTTAACTTTAAGAAAAAAAGAGGCTGTATGGATTAGTGCAGGATGTGCAAAAATGTTGAGGGATGTGCAAAAGTTCAGGATATATAGTCTGTGCAATGAGTAGGTATATAGTCAAGGATTAAGGAGAGGAGGGGAGGGGGGATAAGAGTCTACTGCATGCTATCAATCAATGGGGTATTTCTTTTCCTTTTTGGTGCATATGACAATGTGAACAAGTGGGCACTTATTGCAATAAACTCAATTGAGTGTCATTTTTTGCTGGCATAATTTGGCATCACATATACAGTGTCAATTTTCTTTACCAAGTAGTTTGAACTACCTTTTCTAAGTAGGCCTAGCTTTAGGTAACCAATCTAGATTCCCTCGGGTAGCTTTGCTGTAGTTCAACTTCTTCCAGTGTGAAGTAATGATGTGGTTGTTCAGGTGGCACCTGGATCATTTTTGGAAGCTGTTGCAATGGTCCTGCTCGACGCCCTACACTGCGACAACTATTATTTTTAGTCATAGTTTTATTATCTTTATTGTTACTATAAGTGCCACGGCGCATCATGGCAACTGCTATAATTGTTATGAATCATATCATGTATGTCTGTATCATTGTCTCTGTGTTCTAACAGATGGCCACTCACCAAGAGTCCGGCTCTGTCCGAGGTTTCTGCCTAAAAGGAAGTTTTTCCTCGCCACTGTCGCACCAAATGCTTGCTCGTGGGAATTTTTTGGGTCTTTGTAAATTATAGAGTGTGGTCTAGACCTCCTCTAAGTGTCCTGATATAACTCCTGTTGTTATTTGACACTGTAAATAAATGAATAAATGAATAGAATTAAATTGAAATTTGCAAAGCCTTCCCAACACTGTCAATTGCAGTGCTTTTACTTGATCTTTTCTCTGGCTTCGACTCAGCGAGGCCAGCAATTTACTCTTTCAACACCTGGAATGGGGCCTGGAAAGTATTGTCACATTCACTTTACTCATTTACCACCATGTAAGTGTGAAAACAGCCCCGTTATTTCCCAACCTTACACATTATTGTAACAAGCCAGTCTCTGTCTGTCGCCTCAGTGATTAGAAAGAACCCACAACCAATTCGAAGCCGATACAAAGGAATAGGAGATGTGGCCAATTTCTCTCCCGCCTACTAAAACAATCACCCTAAAAAAAAACTCACTTCCAAAATCACAGTGAGTGACCGAGGGTTGATTAACATTTCCCTCACAGCAAGCACTGTGCAAGCAGCGTTTGTGAGGAGGGTAACAATACTAAATCAATAGAGGTTGGAGGGATAACCGTTGTGTTTTATCAGCCTGAAGTTGAGCTGTGCATGAGCTGGAGCACAGAGATAGAAGCCGGTAGTTGTTGGATCATGAGGTAAGTGGAGGTATGGATCAGAAACAGAGGGAAAGAGACACCCCGCAGCAAATGAATCACGTCACACCAGATCAATTGGGCTTAGTCTGTCTTTGAGACTAAGGTTTTACCAGAGAGTCGTCGCTGCAATACGCTCATTAACCATGGATCAAGACTTAATCATCCACAGCTAGCTATCATGTTTCCACTGCTGTGCCACCTCAATGGCATTTTAAAATGTGCATGTCTTTATTTTTTAAACGAACCCAATCTAGCAGCCGTTCAATCAAAGTGTTCAAGGACTGAGTGCGCAACGAGCTCGGGGAAAAAAGACATCAAAAAACAGCAGAGAAGATTCATGGGAAGTGTCTTTTTCAGAGGCCTTGTGCTAAATGTCATTACTATCATTCAAATCTGTAATGTGACATTAAAGGTCACAGCTTCTTAGCTTTTTTTCTTGGACATTTTAAGGGACAAAATTTTACATATGTTTCCAGAATCGTCGCAGTGGACATATACTGTAACGATCCCTTTATAGTTGTTGAGAGGAATATCTCAAAGAGTAGCAGACGATTCTATCTTACAGTGAGTGATTAGGCATCCAGACTGCTCCTTTATCCGCAAAAACACAGGCGGATGCTAAATAAGGTCACCAAGATGCAAGGAGGCAACAAAGAAATGTAGGCAGCGGTCAGGCAAGCTTTCATCCATCTGTAGGATGGCTAATCGAAATAATTAGATTAGAGATAAGGTGCGTAGGGGGAATCGGCCCATGGGCAGAGCCAGAGGTCAACCTAATGGAGTACAATATTCTCCTGAGATTGTTACTACTGCTTGGCTTTGATGACTCATTTACACCAGAACATGCACGCAATAAAATGCTGGATTTTCTTTTACGTAGATTAGTTTAAAACATATCAAATATCTTGACTTTACTTTGAAACTGATATCAGAACTGTGTTCTTAGTGTCAGTCCCTGAAATGGGTCAGTACTCCCCAGTACTGAGTCCACATGAGTACCCTTACTTCTAATTGTCGTTAATAGTAATATTAATAGGCTGACTGTATAAAGTCTATTACTGATATTTATACCAAAATTGTAGGTAAGTAAGTAAAATGTATTTATATAGTACTTTTCACAGATAAAAATCACAAAGTGCTATACAAGAAATTGGAATATGATAAATAGAAGACATAAGAATACAAGGAAAACATAGGTACACAAAAACAGCCAGCCATAAAAGCCCTTGTCTAACTTAAAGCCTGTTTGAATAGACAAGTCTTCAACCACTTTTTAAAAGAATCAACAGCATATGAACAACGTAAAGAGAGCGTTAGTGCATTCCTCAGCCTGGGTACCACTGCCTGAAACGATCGATCCCCTCTGGTTATAAAATGAGTGCAGGGGACCACTAACAACATCTAGGCTATTTATCATGATTTATTGGGAGAAACCAAGCACTTCTATGTAAAACCAGACATTTAGCACCCCAATAAACGCGAATGGAATGATCCTTTCTTTCATAACCACATTTTCAGACACTGCGACGATTCAACTGTGAGATTGGCAGGCGAATCAGGCTCCTTAGATTAAATGGTAGACTATTTGGGGTCACCCCTACAAGATATACATGTAAATATAAATATATCCAAGACACATGCGCTGATCATGTAATGCAACTGCTAAATTAGGGTACTGGCAATTTATCTAGCATATTGTGTTGTATGAGTGTGAATTCTCTTTTTCCTCCTTGGGGTGTTACAAAGTTGATCTAATCTTATGTAACTGTAATAACAAAAAAAACATATGCTTCACATGAGCAACAGAGATAACCTTATGGACTACATTCCTGCTATGCCCTTGATGTGGAATTGCAGTTTCTCCACATAAAAATAGGCAGGAAGAGTGAGTCATGAGGAGTAATCAGCGCTGCTATGATCTGTTCCTCACCCTGACATGGTTTAGCTCAACAGTCCCAGGATCCCATTAACTCCCACGCCATGCAAACATATTCAGGGTCACTACCTTGGCTCGGCCTTGGAAAAGTGAAGCTGATGAACCCCAGCAGCTCCACAACTGGGGAGTTATTTTCTGTACGTCTGTTGATGCCATGCATATTTTTATTTATTCATCGTTTGTCTGACCAGGTAGGTCAACCTGGACAAATGGATTCCTCTTCTTTTACAACAACTGTCATATAGCAGGAAAACCCTCATCTCTATTATCCAGTGGCCGTGACTTGTTCTTAACCGCATCATTCTGCTTCTGTCCTTTAGCTTAAAGTTGTATAGATCCTTGAGTCCGAGGGTTAGGGTCCTAACCCTTTCTTTCTCGCCTGTGAATTCATTTATTTAGATGTGTTCTGGAGAAACAATAAGTCTGCATACTGAACACTGTTATTCCACATTAAATTAAGCTTCACTACACATAACGTTAGACCTCAAATAAATGTGGCAAGCTAAGCTACAGCAACAATGGCAAAAGTAGTTTACTACATCGGAGCTTTTTTTGATTATGCATCCATATACACAAAATCCATGTCTGTGTTTGACAGCGGCGTCAATGATCCTCAGCAGTTTTCTTTCAGACGGCAGCATAAAGCTCTGCTGAGCTTGAGCCTCAGAATGCTCGGGGAAGCGGAGCTTGTGTGGACGCTACCGCACTACTTGATCAATAAAAGAGCTAAGCAACTAAAAAGCTATTTGATTCGGAAAACAGCGTCGCTATTATGAAGTAGTTGTATTAGCAACTGCCCAACACTGCTAGCAATACAAGTTGGATTTAGTGCCGTGACGCTGATAGGTCGATACAACCGGATCGCATCACATCAAACCGCTGTAGCTTCATACACCGGACCAGACCAGGGAAACCGGAAATCCACCCAACTCTATTGAGCAAGTGTGCAGTTTTATCATTTTTGAATTCAAATTTTCATTTGCAAGAAGAAAATTTTGTTAGCCTATTTCTTCTTTCAAAAGTTTCACTGTCTCCCTTTACGCGTTAATAAGCTCATCTTTTTTTCTCAGACCTACTTTATGAAGTTAAAACAATTATCTGGTACTTTTTCTACATATAAGTTACATGTGGAATATTGTTTTTAATATAATGCTCATGGGAAATATCTAATGTTGATTTTGTAGTCAACGGTTACTAATTGATTGCCATTTAGTGATTTCAGACACTACATTGACTCAGACACACTCCTTTGACAATATTCAAGGTATGACTTATTGCAACTGAATGCCTCTAATTGTCATGTCCAGCTCCCTGTAAAACTATGTTACTGTCTCCAGCTCTGCGTTTCCAGAGCAACACATCAGTTTAACGCTGTGTAAACTTCAGCTCCTCCTTATGCATACAATCTGTTAGAATAGTCAATGGAATGCTAACATGAGCTGGGTCAATTAGCATTTTTTTGTGATAGTGTTAATTCCTAGATACAGAATATTGATGTGGAAACAGCCTTGAGGCAGTCTAGTCTACAGATGGAGACTAGTCTCCTACACTGTAAGACATTTCATGGTATTTAACTTGGAAATCGAAGTTCACCTTGAAGACTGCCTTTGTTTCAACGTAGAAATTAAAGTTAATGAGGTTGATGTAACTACATTGTTCTAGTTTTGTTAAAGTTGTTCTTTTATTTGATTTAACTTTTTATTACTTTATTACATACTTTAAGTTAAAACAAATAACTTATTTTCTTTAATAATGCAAGAAACCTTCCTTGCCTAGTATAACAGACATACTTTCCTGCTTTATTACAACTCACAGTTTCAAGTTAAAACAACATAACCACATTTATAGTGGTGATAGCGTGGGTGCTTGGGTGGCCGCCCCAGGGCCCCGTGCGAAATAGGGGCCCCTCTAAAGCCGCTGATCTTGCATCACTTGACATAAAAGGGCCGCTAGTGAAGTGACGCACAGCAGCCTAATGGCTGAAGGAAGCCTATTACGTAACAGTCACTTAACTCATGGTTACAAATGTAAACCAGCACAACAATGACAATTACCAGGCAACAAAACACTACAGTCTAAGCAGACATGTTTAATAAACGGAATTCATAAAGTTACATTTGTATTTCAAACAAACTGCAAACATTTCAGCAAATTTTAACACAACTATATTTACTGCCTTGCATCATGGGAATTGACCAGCCAATGAACCAGTTGCACCTGACTGCAGTACGCAGATCGGGGTTGGGCTAGATGTGGGTGGAGCTAAACGTTTGACTTTTGAAAAGTACTTTCCATTTCAATTTGAGAAGAGTGAAATGCCAAATTCACAATTCACAAGCCGTTGACAGGTTCTCCCTCCACCGAGGGGCTCTAGTGCAACAACACGCGTTATATTTGAGTTGAAATGTAAATAGGCTACATCACTTATCTGCGGTGTATAATTCATTTATTGCGTCCATGCTTTAACTTTGCCGTGAAAGAAGAAAAAAGGTTATTTTAAACTCAAAAGGAAACTCTTTTTTGTCGCAACACACACACACACACGTTTTTTTTCAACTGATAACTTAACTTACATACCCAAGTTCAATCAACACATACATATCTGACAAAAAATTAAAACAGTCGACCCAATGAATAAATGCAAGTTTAACTTTCAAAAACTCATAAAGTTGAGTTCAAAATCCACAACTTGTTTCTTAAAAATAAGAAATAAGTGGACAGAACTAAATGGGTCAGTAATGTTTTACAGTGTACTTTGACTGAGCTGCTTAAAGCACTCTGACCTCTTGGCCACAATTCCATTTGTTTATCGTTGTAATTGTTGCTCGGAGCATCACATGCACGGTGCAATTTGTGAAGAAAGTGGGGGGGGGTTTCAGATCATGTACAAAAAAACATCCAGGAATTAAATCCCCCTTCCAATACCATGTATATGCTAGCCATGCCAAAACACTTATTTATGAGCTTCAATATTCAGTGGAAAATAATCTCAGAATGAAATAGCACAACGTGGACATACATGTATGTTGTATAACATACAACATACATTCAGGAATACAACTAATTCAGTGGAGGCAGGGATATGTAGACCTGAAAGTCCAACGCACACCCACCCCCCCGGAAAATCAAAACCCCTAATCACATAAATGAAGTTCACCACACCAGGGCACATCCCATTTACTGCCTGATAGTATGAGTTGTGAATCATAGTACAGAAAAGTGTAGGGGCTTATTTTGGATTCAGATTTAGGGTTTGATCAGTTACCTTCACAATTCAATTCATTTAATGTGAAAGCTGGATGGGAAGGTTTCTTAGACTATTATTTCATTAAATAAAATGAACACAAAATTGCAGCAGATGGTAGAAAATTCAATGCAAACCACAGCCTGATCTGTTAACTAAATTCTTAGAATGTCAGAAAAGAAGAAGAAAGGAAAAGCAATCGACAGAACTCTGGGGCAGATTAAAGACATTGGCAGATGGTTGGCAGCTGGCAATGCTCAGACTTTCTTTCTCTTCTCTCTCTTCTCGTTTTCTCCTTTCATTTGTCTCTTTTTGTGGCCTGAAATTCTTAAAATTCCACTTTTGGTAGTTGCCAGAAAAATCCTTATGCAGGAAGGAGGCAATGCCACAAATCTACACAAAGTCCATCGTGTCCCCAGATAAACTGTATACCATCATTTCTCATTTAAAAGGTGGTAAACAAATAATGACCAGGAAATAGAAGCGTTGTAAAAATATTTGAGGAGTTGAATTACCTTTATATTCTATGTTATAAGACACATAGGAAATAGGAAATAAATACTGTTTTCATTCACTAAATAAGTCTAACCTCTTCACTTTTTGCCATTTTTTTCAATCGATGTAAAGCTACTGTCAGTGACACTCAAGACCTTCTGATGCAAATCACAAGACTCAAGAGAAAAGGTGACTACTCACTAAATAGATGCTCCCAAAAAATGTGTTAAGTACAATTACGACATGATTACGTCTTTATCAGGTGAAAACCAAGAAGGTCCATATACTGAAATTATTTGCAACACGAAACTCAGAGATATCAATTCCATATCAGTCACTGGTGTGTGATCACCTGCTTAACTCCCTGAAAAAAATCATATAAATAAATATATAAATAGAATTATTTAGACGTAATGTTAATATGTCTTTTTGGGAGCATCTATTCAGTGTGCAGGTGCCCTTTTCCCTTGAGATTGTTTTTTGCCTTTTATCATGTTAGCACGTCCCTACCTGTAAATATCAAATCAAAAGCCTACCAAAGACAATCACAAAACTGCAACATGGCAACACTGAAGATAATCAGTGAATGACAACAGTTTTTCTATGACATGTATGGCATGACTCTGTTGTTGTACTGGAATCAGTGATGTGGACATATGTATTATCCTGGATTCATCAAGACTTCAGTTAGTCAAGTACAGTTTTGCAATTACAGCATCAAGAATAAAACATAGAAAGAGAGACTTCAAAGGTCTGTCTCTTTCATAATCCTGTTTTAAAGGTCCCCTATCATGCTCATTTTTAGGTACATAAAGTGGGGCAAAAAGTATTTAGTCAGCCACCAATTGTGCAAGTTCTCCCACTTAAAAAGACGAGAGAGGCCTGTAATTTTCATCATAGGTACACTTCAACTCTGAGAGACAAAATGAGAAAAAAAAATCCAGAAAATCACATTGTAGGATTTTTAATGAATTTATTTGCAAATTCCTCGGGAAAATAAGTATTTGGTCACCTACAAACAAGCAAGATTTCTGGCTCTCACAGACCTGTAACTTCTTCTTTAAGAGGCTCCTCTGTCCTCCACTCGTTACCTGTATTAATGGCACCTGTTTGAACTTGTTATCAGTATAAAAGACACCTGTCCACAACCTCAAACAGTCACACTCCAAACTCCACTATGGCCAAGACCAAAGAGCTGTCAAAGGACACCAGACACAGCATTGTAGACCTGCACCAGGCTGGGAAGACTGAATCTGCAATAGGTAAGCAGCTTGGTGTGAAGAAATCAACTGTGGGAGCAATTATAAGAAAATGGAAGACATACAAGACCACTAATAATCTCCCTCGATCTGGGGCTCCACGCAAGATCTCATCCCGTGGGGTCAAAATGATCACAAGAACGGTGAGCAAAAATCCCAGAACCACACGGGGGGACCTAGTGAATGACCTGCAGAGAGCTGGGACCAAAGTAACAAAGGCTACCATCAGTAACACACTACGCTGCCAGGGACTCAAATCCTGCAGTGCCAGACGTGTCCCCCTGCTTAAGCCAGTACATGTCCAGGCCCGTCTGGAGTTTACTAGAGAGCATTTGGATGATCCAGAAGAATATTGGGAGAATGTCATATGGTCAGATGAAACCAAAATAGAACTTTTTGGTAAAAACTCAACTCGTCGTGTTTGGAGGGGAAAGAATGCTGAGTTGCATCCAAAGAACACCATACCTACTGTGAAGCATGGGGATGGAAACATCATGCTTTGGGGCTGTTTTTCTGCAAAGGGACCAGGACGACTGATCCGTGTAAAGGAAAGAATGAATGGGGCCATGTATCGTGAGATTTTGAGTGAAAACCTCCTTCCATCAGCAAGGGCATTGAAGATGAAACGTGGCTGGGTCTTTCAGCATGACAATGATCATGGCATCATGGCAACGAAGGAGTGGCCAGTCTCCAGATCTCAACCCCATAGAAAATCTTTGGAGGGAGTTGAAAGTCTGTGTTGCCAGTCAGAAGCAGAGTATGAGGGTGTGCCCTGACAGTAGCTAGGTAAGGACTACTAGCCAGTCAGAAGCAGAGTATGAGGGCGTGCCCTGACAGTACCTAGGTAAGGACTACTAGCCAGTCAGAAGCAGAGTATGAGGGCGTGCCCTGACAGTACCTAGGTAAGGACTACTAGCCAGTCAGAAGCAGAGTATGAGGGTGTGCCCTGACAGTACCTAGGTAAGGACTACTAGCCAGTCAGAAGCAGAGTATGAAGATGTGCCATGCTAGCAGCTAGGCGAGCATTATAACGTGTGTTACAAACTGATCCACGTTTGTCTCTGAAGTAAAGGCTGGACTACAATAGAGCTGTTTGGAGCAGTCTATAACGTCCACAAAAAAGATATATAACGATAAAGAAAAGGGAAAAAGCCAAAAAGCATAATATGAGCTCTTTAATGTAAAAAAAACATTATTTTTCTCAAACTGTCTGTCTGAATAGACCTGTTTTCACCCTCTGTCCGAAATGCTTTGTATTAGCGCCTGTTTTTTAAGACCTCCTCCATAAACAGCCCAGTCTGTTCTGATTGGTCAGCATTTCTACTGCATCTGTGTTCTCAGCATCTCTGCACCGCTATTCTGCCCTGCAAAGGCAAAAGACCTTAAAGGGGTGGTTCAGAATGTTGGACATAGGACCTCATTTCCAAGTTAGCCAGTGTGTTATTTATCAGTGGAGACAATTTTCAACACTTTTCATCCAGTTGCAGAGTTAGCTCGTGCTAGGCTAGCGCAAGTCAACAGTATCTGCTAGCCTGTCACTAAAAACAGTCTGACCCGCTCCACAGTACACCCGAGGCAAATAAATTATAACGCCAGACTATCGATGTAAATGTCTGTTGATAGAATAATGTTAGAAAAATTCTGAACCACCCCTCTAACTCGCTAGAGTGTGAAACTGAGAAAAACGACTTTAAAGTTTCTGTTTTGTCCAGACTAAAGTATTATTGTTAGGACTCCAAAAAATTGACAACTAGTTGCTATAATACCTTTGCCTTTGGATCATGTGCCAAAAATAAAGAGTCGTGCAAAGTCAAAAGGCAGTAATGGACATATAATTAATATTTGCTTGCTGTTCACCATACTTACATTCATTAGAAGAGCACCTAACCAAGGTCTAGTCATCATGGTATTTGTTTTAAATTATATAGAAGACCTTTGGTTGTTCCTATTTAGTGCTATAATGATCAGGATAGTGTGGCAACACTAACACAGTTAAACACTATGACAGATAAGTTACTTTGCAGTACAGTATGTACAGTATGAATAAATACAAGAAATATTTTCTTAATAAAGATAATTTAATTATAATTCAATACAAAGGTATATTTATTTAAATGCAAGATATAGAGTAATAATTAATTAAACATCAGACCAAGACATTAGGTGCCCTATCTTGCACCCGGTGCAGCGCAAATCCTGACGCAAGTGTCTTTTCTAGTTTAAGACCGACCCAGTTGTCAGTTTCCCGTCCAGCGCCCACGTCCTTTAAATAGTAAATGCATTCTGGGCATGCTGGTCTTACAGGGAGGTGTGTTCAGGTGCATTCTGGGCGTGCTGGTCTTACAGGGAGGTGTGTTCAGGTGCATTCGTATTGCTATCTTGAGGCAGCAGGAAGTGATGGCACCATTGACCAACAAAAACCTGGTCTAAAGTCAATAACGCAGCATTTCATTGTTATTTTAACAGCGCATTAGTAAAATGCTCCTAGGCTTATACACAGCGCGCACACACTATGCTTGTTACACACACAGGGAAGCGCAGCAGCACACACACATGCAGAAGATTACAAATAAAACTAGAACTGCAAGCAGTTATGACGGGGTCCAAGCCACCGATGCCAGTTGCCCCCGACGCTGAGGGGAGCGCATGAAAGCGGAACCCAAAGCCTGGCAGTGGGGAGGACCTGTCAGTAAATATCGAGAGGTGTGAGCCGCGAGGTCTGCGGTACATCGCCGTTGCAAACGTAGCGGTTAACAGTTCATCTCCATGCATATACAGACTACCTTTAACAATTCTCTACAATAAACAAACTTCTTAACCCCCCTCACCACAGGGGACAGCAGAGAGAAATGAGAGAGTGACTGAGAGTTTGGAGGCAGGTGTGGTGGTTGAAGTAGCATGGGAGGTGGTCAAGTTGTTGTAAATGCTGTCATAGGTGGTGCCAATTTATGTTTTCCTCCGTGGGTGCTCACAAGCGCACGCCCTTTAAAAAAAAAAGTAGTCAAAAATTGTTTGCATTTCAGAACCTTAGGAAATGGACAGCGGCCGACACAAACACACACGCCTAGTAACTCGATAATAAAGTTGTAAAGTAGGCTTTCAACTCAGGACAGCACCACTTCTCACAAATACAGATAGGACTGGAGATGAAAAGTTTAACTGACACGTAACGCGATCAGCTTCGTGAGAAATTAAGAATCAATGCCACCAACATAACCAATCACAGTATGACAGACGCTCCACTTAGCACCAACTGCAATGTTTAATTTTAAATGAATGTATCCTACTGGCAGTGTATCACACATGGGTGCTCAGTATTATAGTATCGGCGCCTATGAATGGTGTTCATAGTTGTTGGAGTTTTAGGCGGAGAAGAAAAATAAAAATAATCCTTAGAAAAACAATAGGGTTCCACAGCCCTGCTGTGCGAACGGCGTGGCTTTGCTACCGCCGGGTTCTTCCAGACTCGGGCTTGGACCCCTAAATATTACGGTGCAAATCCTCCATCATAATAGCAATGCACCAAAGGCATTGGGAGATGACACTCTGATTGGTTTATTGCATGTTGATTGATTAATGAAGACACTAAGTACAACCCTTTTGAACCATGTGCCCAGCGCACGGACCCTTTTTTTTCCGCCGTCAAACTAGCAAAAGTGGATTTGGACACGCCCTAAACGCCCTTGTCCTAAAATTGCTGAATGTTAGAACATTGTGTCAAATTGGTCGTTATTACTGTGACTTATAAAGTGTCAGGTTTAGTTCCATCATAGTGTTAATAGTGTCAAAATACTGACGTTGTTGTTCAGTAGCTAGCTCAGAGATTATCGGCTAATGAAATTACTGATTTAGCAGGGGGGGGTTAACACTTTTGCAAGGCACTATATCAGTGTCATATTCCCCTTAGGGGCTGAGCCCCCCTAAAGGTCTGATCCTAGATTCGCCCCTAGTGCCACCAAACTGCTCAAGATGCACAGTCAACGAACTCGACTTGGATTACTACTTTTTAATTCTGAGATAACATAGACAGAGTCGACCGACCATTTAGGTTAGCCTACTTTGTACGGACGTTAGCAATAACTAGCTTAGTGCTATTATGGATTTGTGTAAGATCTGACTTGAACACCTGCAAGAAGGAAATATGGCTCAAACACATATGGATTGTTGTGGATACAGCAGATTACGTGCATTGCTATGGATTATATCTTCCATGGATTATATCGGAGTGCATGGAAAGGTAGGATGCCTGTGTATTTAATAATTTGTTTTCGGCGTCTGATGTGAGGCTCCGCCAAGTAAGGAGGTGTGTCAGCATCAACGTTAGCGCTACGTGACACAGATTAAATTTAGCTAGCTCCGGGCTGTCACTGACATTGACAGACGCCACTTTATTTCAAAGATGTCGTGTGTATGTTACGTGGTTTGGTGACAATTAAAGAACGGCAAACTTTGACAGTATGACAAAGCCAGAGTACAGTAACGTCACAGTGGCACAGTAACATCTCTCTTGATGCCTGGCTAAACAAAGTCAGAACACCTTAACTCAACTTTAGCATGCTGGAACAAAGGCAAAGAGCCGTAACTGTTACGGCGTTCTGCTGTGGTTTCTCGTGGTTTTGGAAGTGACAGTTGTCATAGCCCTTTATTTTCTCGTTAAAACAATCAAATTGACTCACAATATTTATTCACATGATAAAGGAGGTCTCAAATACCCCAAAAATGACATTAACTCATTTTTGACCAAACATAATGTTACAGCGTTTTCCCTTTATAGGGCAGTATTGCAGCCGGGGAATGACTGTAACGGCACTGTAGCAGCACTTTCTGCCTACAGTATATATAGTATAGTTGTGACATCACAACCGTCCTGACGGCTCGTTTAAAGGCACAGTTTCTGAATACAGGCTGTGTGCATTTCTCTGTGGATGGAGCGATTTGATACATTCACAGTATTTATATAGCACCTTGACTTGATGTATAACAAGAAAAGACATGGAAATCTCTATTTTTACAATATGGAACCTTAAAAAAAAAAGCCTGGTTATCTCTTTATTTTTAAAATGTCTTACATTATTTAAGAATTTACAGTACATGAGCATTTTGAAGAAGAAAACCAAAGCTTGTATCAGTAAGCACAAAAACTGATTAATGAATAAAATAAATGACTTGCAACATCTCACCTTTCTCTTGTTAGTTGGACAGACGTACAGGTAACTCAGGACAGTCTTGGATCCGACTTTGTCATTCATTCTCTCATATGTGGAGCCATAGTCAGTAGATCTGAATGGAAGAAATAAAGGGAAATAGTATAGTAGATAAACCTGAAACGAGCACACTGAAAGTTTGCTGACAATTGAATGGCTAAACAACCCGACTAAAGATTACTGGGACACGATTCATGTCAAATGATATGGATTTTGCAGTGATGAAAAAGAATGCAATATCACACCCTAGGGTAAAACAACAAGCAGATACAGTACAGGCTGCTATGGTACTGTACTCTGTGCGAGAGTAAAACCTCTGGCAATGGAACAAGAGAAGGTTAACCAATCATCTATAGCTGCCAACGAAAACGAACCATTCGGAAAGGTCTGGGGACCCAGCACTGTAAATAATTAATTCTCTCCCGATGACTACCATGAAATAAAATGTGACGAGTGCAAAAACATGTGGATGTCCCTGAACCCATGGGCTTTAATAATTTAACAGTGGGAATGAGCCTGTTAGCCAGCCTAGTCCCTAGAAACTCCACATGAATCCATCATCGCTAGTAACTACCAAATCTCCCTTCAAGTAGAATATCACAGCATTTACAGGGCTGTATTCGCTTGTCCCTTTTTTTATGTCAAAGCTGCATTCATGTGTCCAGGATTTTCAAATATTCCTCTCTGTGGGGACAGAAGCACCCGCCCACAACTTTTGCATTACTCCCATTTGGATATGCTGTCTACTTCATAGTGTTATGAGGAAAGTGAAGATGATACCTATTTCAGCATTAGTTCATTTTCTTAGTCAGAGCCTGCTGCTCGTGCTCCTTCAGCGGGAACAGGGTTTTAACAACATTGCAAAGAGATTTCTCTCATTCAAATTCATTCCAGAGTGCCTCTGAGAGAGGCAGTAGTAGCTATGATTACAAAGCACAATAATGAGTAAGTCAGACGGCATCATTTCCACAGCATATTCAAGTAGAGGTGTGGGAAGAAGTGCTGCAATGAGAATTATCCTGATTTGGAGCAGGGGCAGTGAACTATATCGTTGTTGGCCTTTGTGTAACACTGTTGGACCCTCCTGAGAGGAGACTTCATAAATAGCATGGAGACATATGTTGTTTTTGGCATGACATGGGTAAGCACAAGTGCCAGGCGTGCCTTCATCATCTAGTCAGCGTAATGCATGGTTAGATATCTTTAATTAAAAGTGGGGGTATGTTTGGAGACAGCTGACAGCCGGGAGATGTCAACTTTCAGGTGTGGACCAAGATCAAGTGTGACAGATAGTCTAGCTAGCTGTCTGGATTTACCCTGCAGAGGTCTGAGGAGCAGTTAACCATAGTCCTCACAAATCCACCAGAGGTTAGAACGCCAACACAAAGGAAGAGGAAGGGGACGGACATCTGGCTGAAAATGAGGGACAATGTCTCCGTTCTCCCAACCCTCCCCCTAAACCCTGTTCTTCTCCTCTCTCCCCTCTTAGTAGGGCTCCATGGCAGATCAATGGTTAGGACCACAGCCTTACAACCAAGAGGTCCTGAAATTGAAACCCGGGGGGGGTGGAGAATGGTAAAGTCGAAAGCTCATCGAGGCGTGCCCCCAACCTGAGTCTCGATCCCTGGGTTCCCAGATGTTCCAGCCCCACCATAACTCCGTTCGACCCCTTTCATCCCCCAGCAGACCCCCTTTTTTCACCCCTATCCTTGACTCTAATTATCCCTCTCCTCTACCTTAATCCTCCCACCTAACATGTTTGAATAGTGAATCCACTGATTGACTATTGGTGGCGGTAACATGCCAATAAACTTGCATCAGCAAATGCCTGGGGGAAAAAGACAAATACAAGGAAGCAAAAATAGAAGCAAGCAATGCAGACAGCATCTTTAAAAAAAAATCATCTTTGCAAATGTTTTAGGAGGAAGGAAATGTTTTCAACATGCGTTTTGGCCTAAATGATACACACAAGAGGACTCAAAAGGGCCCCTTTAAAGACATACATTATTATTATTATTATCATTTCGAGATACAGTCAGGTCCATAAATATTGGGACATCGACACAATTCTAATCTTTTTGGTTCTATACACCACCACAATGGAGTTGAAATGAAACGAATAAGATGTGCTTTAACTGCAGACTTTCAGCTTTAATTTGAGGGTATTTACATCCAAATCAGGTGAACGGTGTAGGAATTACAACAGTTTGTATATGTGCCTCCCACTTTTTAAGGGACCAAAAGTAATGGGACAATTGGCTGCTCAGCTGTTCCATGGCCAGGTGTGTGTTATTCCCTCATTATCCCATTTACAAGGAGCAGATAAAAGGTCCAGAGTTCATTTCAAGTGTGCTATTTGCATTTGGAATCTGTTGCTGTCAACTCTCAATATGAGATCCAAAGAGCTGTCACTATCAGTGAAGCAAGCCATCATTAGGCTGAAAAATCTAAACAAACCCATCAGAGAGATAGCAAAAACATTAGGTGTGGCCAAATCAACTGTTTGGAACATTCTTAAAAAGAAAGAACGCGCCCGGTGAGCTCAGCAACACCAAAAGACCCGGAAGACCACGGAAAACAACTGTGGTGGATGACCGAAGAATACTTTTCCCTGGTGAAGAAAACACCCATCACAACAGTTGGCCAGATCAAGAACACTCTCCAGGAGGTAGGTGTATGTGTGTCAAAGTCAACAATCAAGAGAAGACTTCACCAGAGTGAATACAGAGGGTTCACTACAAGATGTAAACCATTGGTGAGCCTCAAAAAACAGGAAGGCCAGATTAGAGTTTGCCAAACAACATCTAAAAAAAGCCTTCACATTTCTGGAACAACATCCTATGGACAGATGAGACAAAGATCAACTTGTACCAGAGTGATGGGAAGAGAAGAGTATGGAGAAGGAAAGGAACTGCTCATGATCCAAAGCATACCACCTCATCAGTGAAGTATGGTGGTGGTAGTGTCATGGCGTGGGCATGTATGGCTGCCAATGGAACTGATTCTCTTGTATTTATTGATGATGTGACTGCTGACAAAAAGCAGCAGGATGAATTCTGAAGTGTTTCGGGCAATATTATCTGCTCATATTCAGCCAAATGCTTCAGAACTCATTGGACGGCGCTCACAGTGCAGATGGACAATGACCCGAAGCATACTGCGAAAGCAACCAAAGAGTTTTTTAAGGGAAAGAAGTGGAATGTTATGCAATGGCCAAGTCAATCACCTGACCTGAATCCGATTGAGCATGCATTTCACTTGCTGAAGACAAAACTGAAGGGAAAATGCCCCAAGAACAAGCAGGAACTGAAGACAGTTGCAGTAGAGGCCTGGCAGAGCATCACCAGGGATGAAACCCAGCGTCTGGTGATGTCTATGCCTTCCAGACTTCAGGCTGGAATTGAATGCAAAGGATTTGCAACCAAGTATTAAAAAGTGAAAGTTTGATTTATGATTGTTAATCTGTCCCATTACTTTTGGTCCCTTAAAAAGTGGGAGGCACATATACAAACTGTTGTAATTCCTACACCGTTCACCTGATTTGGATGTAAATACCCTCAAATTAAAGCTGAAAGTCTGCAGTTAAAGCACATCTTGTTCGTTTCATTTCAACTCCATTGTGGTGGTGTATAGAGCCAAAAAGATTAGAATTGTGTCGATGTCCCAATATTTATGAACCTGACTGTATGTGAAGAAGCGTTGGGAGGCTTTGATGACTTACAGAGAAGCATCTAAAGAAATCTCGATTGAGGAGAATTAGGAAGAAGCAGTACAGTTTAACCAGAAATTAGTGTTATGTAGTGCTATCCCAATTCGGAAGTTCTTGACTTCCTGAAAGTGTATTTAAACTCATGCTGGAGGTTTTAAGGTTAGCTGAACAACAGTGTCAGCCTGACCATTCTGCAGTAGAGCCATATCTTCCCTGTGTGTGTGGACGTTATCTAATTTTGGGACCTTGGGAGCCTTTTGTTATCATACAGCTGCTCGGTCTCCTTTAACTCTGAAGACCCAGAGTTTTACCTATGGCCTGGTCTACAACTGTTTCCGAATTGACCATGTTGGGCTTTAACCTGAATGAGACCTGGGGGGGTACCACTGTCTCAATTTAAGCCCTATTCATACGGGATTAGTATAACCTGGGGATCTCGTGTGATTTAGAAATTACCCCCCCTACATCTGAGTTTTGTGTGGCGGATTTGCACAGAACAAGCGAAGCCTTTGATTTGAATAGAATTTATTGACTTTATCTGTACACCAAAAGTTGGGTACCCGGAGGTGCACGAAGGACGGCCAGGGCGAGGCCAGCACACTTAGGTTGAGGTCGTGTATCTTTTTGGGCCAGGCGCTGGTAGAGGTTACCAGAGGCGCATCCCCTAGCCCCGCCGCGGCGGCACCCACACAGCATCACCATCAGCCCTCGGACGAAGCCACGGGGATGACTTCGACTCAGGGACGGAGGTCTCCGGTCGGGCAGTGCTCCAGACTAGGTTGGTCATGAAAGGCGGCGTCCACAGCTGCCCCGCAATCCCATATCTGTCTTTGCAAAAGAGGGATAAAAAGGTGCACAGGAAACAAAACCCTTGAAAAATGATATATGACCCTGCCACAGAGATGTCGATTCACATGGAATGGTATTGATATTATCACAGGACCTCGGTGTTCAGCGAAAGATGGTTGGTCATTTGGGGGGGAATTTTTACTTGACAGAGTACAGCCGGTTAGCACAGGATCAAGATCACAGACGACCTCCATAATTATGACAAATAACTAGAGGACCCCAGGTAATACTAATCCCGCCTGAGTAGGGCTTTACACAGCACGAGTTCATAAACTGGAAATTCTACCCCAATTTTCACACAAGGCAATTTGTTAGGCTCTTGTCAAATAAACTAAGCCGATTCCTGAATTTAGAGACTTTAGAAACTAGTGTGATCTACAGTGGAGGAGACACCTGCATGCAATGTCATTCAGTACAATACAATAGTCCTGTGGTAAATATTACCTCTGGGATTCTCATAATATTCAGTGTAAAAAGTTAAAATGAGTCCTGTAACTTGCTTACTGTACAGTGAACAACATGTTTAAAAAAATATATATATAGATATATATATATATCTATATATATATTTTAGTTAAATTAAATTACAAACTTAACATACAGCTCAGTAGATGCCAGTATAATGCCTGACAAATACAATTACGTTTTCCAAAATTCAATTTGGACAAACTGAAGTCTTTGTTGCAGACTCAGGGTGCGCTCCCTGCCTTATGTGGCTGCCCTTGGCTCTTCTAATCAAGTTAAGTCTTCAGGAACTGACAAGCCCAATTTGACCTGTAGTTTTAAGCATTCTCAGTGATGCAGAGAGGATTATCCATGCTAACATTTTGATAATACATCTATTACTGTAGTGCCTTGTTTCACAAAAAAAAGGCCTACTGCTTCTATTGTTTAAAAAAAATGCCAGGCTTTAAGCCCAAACTTACAGATTGTGGCGTACTACTTTGTTTTAGGTTTCTCTTCACTGATTGTCTGTACAGTTAAGAGTTGATTTTCATATTTATACTGAATACGTTTAAGGATTAAACCTCATGTCGGGTCAAATTTGACCTGTTTTCAAAAAGAATTATATCCGAAATATGGGATGTCACAAACAAAACGTCAAACAAAGGGGCAAAGACATTGGGAAAAAAGCGAAAAAGTGTAGAAAATAGTTTTTTTCATGGTCGATGGGAAGACAACACGAGGGTTAGGGACTTACGTTTTTTTATTATATAAGGATAATAAAATCCACTTCTGCAAATGCCCTGTCATCTATATGCCTCTGTCCACATTTGGCACTGGAAAAAGTCCTATTATTGTGAAAACCCTGTCTTAAACTCCAGGACACTGACACCTTCTGCATGGCAACAAGAATAGGGATGTAACATTTATTTCTGGCTGATATCCTGAACAGTGACAGGCGGGTGTCTGGAGAGATGCATTTCTGCCTATTTGCTCTTTGCAAAACAGATGCAGGGCTGGTGTGACTGCTGTGAGCCACCTGTCATCATCTCACAGCAGAGCACACCGTTTTTGGGGCCCTCTTCGTCTTTAGAGCTCTATTTGATACAAAGCTTTAGTGAAATAATATGATGGTTACTTATAGTGGTGGAACGTAACTAAGTACATTTACTCAAGTACTGTACTTAAGTACAAATGTTGAGGTACCTGTACTTTACTTCAGTCTTTTCTTTTCATGCCAGTTTCTATTTCTACTCCGCTACATTTCAGAGAGAAATATTGTACTTTTTACTCCACTACATTCATCTGTTACAGCTTTAGTTACTAGTTACTTTACACATTAAAGTGCTCATATTATGCTCATTTTCAGGTTCATAATTGTATTTAGAGGTTATATCAGAATAGGTTTATGTGGTTTAATTTTAAAAAAAAACACCATATTTCTGTTGTACTGCACATTGCTGCAGCTCCTCTTTTCACCCTGTGTTCAGCTCTCTGTTTTAGCTACAGAGTGAGACCTCTCACTGCTGTAACATCTTTGTTGGGAGTCACACATGCTAAGTAGCTAGGTAGGGACTACTAGCCAGTCAGGAGCAGAGTATGAGGGTGTGCCCTGACAGTACCTAGGTAAGGGACTACTAGCCAGTCAGAAGCAGAGTATGAGGGCGTGCCCTGACAGTACCTAGGTAAGGACTACTAGCCAGTCAGAAGCAGAGTATGAGGGCGTGCCCTGACAGTACCTAGGTAAGGACTACTAGCCAGTCAGAAGCAGAGTATGAGGGCCCTGACAGTACCTAGGTAAGGACTACTAGCCAGTCAGAAGCAGAGTGTGAGGGCGTGCCCTGACAGTACCTAGGTAAGGACTACTAGCCAGTCAGAAGCAGAGTATGAGGGCGTGCCCTGACAGTAAAAAATTTAACTACCCAACAATATAATGGCCTACAACTCCAGCTGAGATGATTAGATGTTAAACCCACTTTTAATGCTCTTTTTGACACTTCTTTTTGTTTACAGTTTCTAAAATGTGAGGATTTTTCTGCATTAAGTACTTTTTCTTTTAATATTTTAACTACAATTTCCTGATGATATTTACATACTTTTACTTAAGTAACATTTTCATTGCAGGACTTTTACTTGTAACAGAGTATTTTGACAGTGTGGTATTAGTACGTTTACTAACGTAAAGGATCTGAATACTTTTTTACACCACTGGTTGATTATTGTAACCTGAGTTCTTTGTACACAGAGCCCTCTAATCAGCAGAGCAATATGACCTGCATTTATGTCTACGATTCCGTACCTCATTATTTTACATCCAATACCAAAATTCCATGCCGACGTACGAGGTAGTGTGTCATTTATGTACAGAGGTAGAAGTTAAAGTGGTCGGGCTGATGGGTGGGCATGAAATGTCAGACTTTTGACATTTTATTTTGACTTATCTATTTTTATTGATTTATTTTGTATGTCATTTTTATAACTTTTAATATTTGTCATTCATATTTTTATATTTTGAATATTATAAATTACACAGATCCCTCGTTTTTATGCTTGACTAACAGTGTGTTTTTACCCCTTTAATTGTTTTAAATTGTTGGATTTTTATGTTGTTATTTAATTTTTCAGCACTTATTTTACTAACATTTGCGATGGGGATGTGTGTATCTTTTAACTGCAATGGCAAGCAATTCAGTAAGCACTTACAGTGTTCCTTTTAAATGTGTTTTATAATTTTAATGAATTCATTATCATTATTTAATTTCTATTTATAGTTGTTTAAAATTGATTATCATACTGTGACGCTGGGCATTTCTTTTAATCCAGCCGGTAAAGACATCAGGATAGATGGGGGAACTTATTCATTAAAAAGCATTTTGTTTTGTTGCTAAACTATGTAAAATGTTTCCATTTGCTGGATTTTTCCTTTGCGGTTCTTAACTAGCAAATAAGTCCACTGACGGTATAACGTTATTGTTCATATTTTGGCACAATGTTTAGTAATGGCAGCAGTAGTGGTCATAATGAGTGAAAATGTGATCAGAGATGCACATTGCAAAATGTGTTTTGTATCTGGAATTGTTCATCAGCTATGTGTGAGATCTGTAAAGCTGAATGGACTCACAGTAGTGAAACCAGTTATATTCTGATCCAAAGCCTCTTTGTGTAAGAGGAAGGACACTATATCTTGGAATGTAATTGAAAAACATATGACGCTTTTAAGAAACGATCGAAAATAAAAAGATGCAGAGACACTTAGGTTCTCCAGCTTGAGGGCTCCACATTTATACATAGAAATAAGGTTATATTGCATAACCATCATTTTCTGTAAACCAATACAACTAAATATTCATGAAAGTCTTTAGAGGAACAAACCATCATCATCATCCCTTCCCCATCAGCCAGAGTCCATTGAGACGCTTGTTTACCTCTTGTTTTATCTGGTCACCATGTGCAACGACATGAAGTATTAATGTTGCACATTGACTACGAAGAATGGTGAGAAGAAAGAAAAATACTGCCACTGCCTTGTGTGTGTTCTACATATTTTCAATCTGAGGCATAGCACCAGTGCGTTTTTTTGAAAAAATCAACCTGTTTCCATTTCTGTTTAGACAAGCAGTTTGTGAGCTCTCTGTGGCATATTTAATGGCTGATTCAGGCTTGTGGTGAAAGATAGCAGCTGCAAATATTTTGTGACTAAAGATTAAGGCAGATTTAAATCAGGATGTTACATCAGAATCTCTTGAGTGGCATGTTTATCTCAGAGAGAACATGAAACAGACTTACCACACTGGAAATAAGTTCTTGTTAGGGATCAACCAATACTGATGCCATGCAAACGTACTCATACTTGTAATCATAAAATTACTCCGATACTACCACACCCGATACCACCTCATCGCAACGTGACATTAACTTGTCCGGCGAGCAGGTATACGCAGCAGAAGGGGAGCAATGCCGGCCGTTGGGAGAATTCTGGCTGTCAAAATAACAGTGGCACTTACCAGGGTTTCCCCCAGAAAAGCTGTTTAGCCTGAAGGAAAGTGTCTTTTTTTCCGACGAACGTCACACAGGCTACTGATGGCAGCATTAATGTGGAGACCAATACTTTCTGTGATAAAAGAGTCATTGTAGGAATTGCGAAATTGAGAATTTAAAAAAGTTAAACAGCTTCCAGAGGGCCCTTCAATAAGTCAGTGCTAAAAGCTAACTGGAGATTTGAAAATATGACTACCTCTAAGTTACCATTAGAGCTGTCCCACTGTAACTGTAGTTTAAAAAACATATTTTAAAATACATGTAAATGTTTTACAGAGACTTAGGGCTGGTGGGGGGCAACTTAGGCCCGGTGGGCTTGCAATACACTGGGGGAAACCCTGCTTACCAATTACATGATTGCACTTGGGGCGGCTGTGGCTTAGGTGGTAGAGCGATCGCCTACCAATCAGAAGGTTGGTCCCTGGCCCTGCAGTCCCATGTCAAAGTGTCCTTGGGCAAGACACTGAACCCTGAATTGCTCCCAATGCTGCTCCGTCAGAGTGTAAATGTGTGTGAATGTTAATCTGATGAGCAGGGGGCACCTTGTACGGCAGGCTCAATTCAATCCAATCCACTTTATTTATATAGCACGATTTTAACAAACACAAGGTTTCCAAAGTGCTGCACAAAAAAGATAAAACAGAAATAAGTAGAATAAATAAAATACAATATGACAAACACAATACAAATATGCAAGTATACACATAAGATCAACACTCTACCTGGTGTTAAAAGCCAAAGAAAAGAGGTGGGTTTTAAGAAGATTTTTAAAATGAGACAGAGAGGAGGCCTGTCTAATGTGCAGAAGCAGTCCATTCCAAAGTTTTGGAGCTGCAACGGCAAACGCTCTGTCCCCTCTGAGCTTTAGGCCCCATCAGGAGCAGCTGGTCAGCTGACCTGAGAGATCGGCTGGGAGCGTAGGGGTGCAGCAGCTCAGAGAGGTCAGGTGGGGCAAGGCCATTCAAGGCTTTAAACAAATAAAAGAATTTTAAAATGAATACTCAAATGGACAGGCAACCAGTGGAGTGAAGCTAAAATAGGTGAAATGTGCTCGTACTTGCGTGTGCCAGTTAAAAGACCTGTAGCAGCATTTTGTACCAGTTGAAGACGAGCAATGGAGGACCCAGTAGCCCCTATATAAAGTGCATTACAGTAATCCAGCTGAGTGGTCACAAAGGCGTGGATTACTGTCTCAAAGCGTTGTCTCTGAAGGACTGGTTTGACTTTTGCCAGCTGCCTTAACTGGAAAAAGCTAGACTTCACCACAGCTTTAATCTGGCTTTTACCCCCAAATTTGTCACAATTGGCTTGCGATACTGTGCCAGAGAACCCAGATCAACTAGCGGGAGGGGGGGGGGGTCACAGACGAGCCACCAAACACCATGACTTCTGTCTTTTCTTCATTAAAATTTAGAAAATTTGAAGACATCCAAGCTTCGGCAACCAGTGTGTGAATGGTGAACGGTTCTACTACTATGTACTATGTTAAAGCACTTTGACAGTCGTTAAAGGAGAACTCCGGGCAATATTTACGTTAATCTTGATCGCTATACGTATGTGAGTACTGTCGATAGCAAAAACAACTAACCGACTCGGTGGTAGCAACACGGAGCTGCTGCAGCTAATGCCCAGAGCTCCCAGTTAGCTGAAACGGCAGTTATGGGGGCATAAGATAAAGAGTGCCTTTGTGACACGCCAAGAGTTGCGCGGTGCCTCTTGGTCGCTCTCTTTTTTTTTTCGGGCCGATCAGGGAAACAGCACAGTGGAGAATTCCGAGTACATCGTGTGAAATAAATAGGTAAATATTGCATAACTGGTTAAAAACGTGTATGTACAAAAGGTTAAAATGATATCTGTGTTCATCTTTTAACTGGATATGTTATAGATGAGATTGACTTTGGATGGATGTCGATGGATTTCATGTGTAGCGGCCGACGCCAGCGTTTCCATGTGTTAGCAAGGTATTGTTAGCATGCATGAAGCCTCACCTATGCTATTTTATGTGGTTATTGGTAAAGTACAACAACTGTTTGTGTTTTGTATTGTATTTAGACATCAGGGTGACATGTGTGTGAAGTTGTGCGCTCCCTGGTGAAGCCCGTTTTTTTGGAGTCTGTATTCTGTGAAATGTAAGTGGTTTCTAAGTCAAACAGCACATTTAAGAATCAACAGGAGTTTATTGTGAAGGTATATTTATATTGTTTTATTTTGTTTTCTATGTCAGTGTCCTAAGCCCACTGTCGTATGTTTTGGATTATTTCATTAGAGAGAGAGAGAGAGAGAGAGAGAGAGAGAGAGACAGAGAGAGAGAGAGAGAGAGAGAGGAGAGAGAGCGAGACAGAGAGAGAGACGAGAGAGAGACAGAGAGAGAGACAGAGAGAGACAGAGAGAGACAGACAGAGAGAGAGACAGAGAGAGAGACAGAGAGAGAGAGAGAGAGAGAGAGAGAGAGAGAGAGAGAGAGAGACAGAGAGAGAGAGAGAGAGAGAGAGACAGAGAGAGAGAGAGAGACAGAGAGAGAGAGAGAGAGAGAGAGAGAGAGAGAGAGACAGAGAGAGACAGAGAGAGAGACAGAGAGACAGAAAGAGAGACAGAGAGACAGAGAGTGCATTGCAGTGTGTGAACATCAAATGATTGGGGGGAAAAAGGCAGCCAGAAATTGCATTAGGGAATGTTTGTGAAGTTTTGCCAGATGTCTGCCAGTAGAGCAGAACAATTCAGCAGTGGTGTACAACACTGTTGACCATGCTCTGGGAGAGAGAGAGAGAGAGAGAGACAGACAGAGAGAGAGAGAGACAGAGAGAGAGAGACAGAGAGAGAGAGAGAGAGAGAGAGAGAGAGAGAGAGAGAGAGAGAGAGAGAGAGAGAGAGACAGAGAGAGAGAGACAGAGAGAGAGAGAGAGACAGAGAGAGAGAGAGAGAGAGAGAGAGAGAGAGAGAGAGAGAGAGAGAGAGAGAGAGAGAGAGAGACAGAGAGAGCAGAGACAGAGAGAGAGAGAGAGAGAGACAGAGAGAGAGAGACAGAGCAGAGAGAGAGAGAGAGAGAGAGAGACAGAGAGAGACAGAGAGAGAGAGAGAGAGAGACAGAGAGAGAGACAGAGAGAGAGAGAGAGAGAGAGAGAGAGACAGAGAGAGAGAGACAGAGACAGAGAGAGAGAGCAGAGAGAGAGAGAGAGAGCAGAGAGAGAGAGACAGAGAGAGAGAGAGAGAGAGAGAGAGAGAGAGAGAGAGAGAGAGAGAGACAGAGAGAGAGAGAGAGACAGAGAGAGAGACAGAGAGAGAGAGAGAGAGACAGAGAGAGAGAGAGAGAGACAGAGAGAGAGAGAGAGAGAGAGAGACAGAGAGAGAGACAGAGAGAGAGACAGAGAGAGAGAGAGACAGAGAGAGAGAGAGACAGAGAGAGAGAGAGAGAGAGAGAGAGAGAGAGAGAGAGAGAGAGAGAGAGAGAGACAGAGAGAGAGAGAGACAGAGAGAGAGAGAGAGAGAGAGAGAAACAAGCCATGCACTTGAAAGACTAGAGGATGAAAATTCCAACTAATTCATCTTAGTTTTTCAAGCTCAAACAAAGCATAGCACGCAAAGAAGTTAAAAAGAAATGAATTCTGTTGCAGTATTGTTCCAAGGAAACAAAGGTAACAGATCTGACTGTGCTCACTGTAAACCTGCTGCTGAACAAATAACTGTAGCGCACACGAAACAGCAAGGAGACACAATGAGAACAGGAAACACCAAATCAATATTCATCAAGGGTCTGAAGATGAAACCATCATCAGGTGGTTGCCGGAGTCGAACCGAAGCAGCAACATCTCAATTGTCTGTCCTCAGAAAGAGACTCACACAGAGACACGGGAGGCTCAGCGAGCCAGAGAGACAGAGAGAGGAAAGGTTTTTGAGCAGAGAGCCCTGCGGCAAAATCAAGCCTGAAGACTCTGAACACTCGCTGACTGATGTGCTTGAAAAACCTTCGCAGCACTGGTGAACCGAAGCGTTGTGTGCAGTGCTGAGGGGTCAGAGATGGAGAACTGAACTGCCTGAACGCGTCACAGACATTTTGTACTGCAGTCGTCTGAACTGTTTTTTTCTGACTTCTTTTGTTCCAGGAACACACTCTAAGGGGATGACAAAGCCAATTGTACTCCAGCCACAGGTCCTCAACGCAAGGCTGCTCTCTGGATGGAATCCAGGGAACGTTGGGGGACCAGCAAAAGAACTAAACAGAGCTGTTCATTTGAGAGTTTAATGACACAGAATGAAAGACCGGATTTGGGCACGCTGAAAAGCTTCTTATTCACCTTCATACCCAGCAAAGGGCTAGCTGAGCACTATGCTCTCTCTCTCTACCGAGCAGTTTTTAAATTCTGTTTCAGAGTTTAGATCTCCTTTTCGTGTTTGTGTGGGTTTTCTCCGACTGCTCTGATGTCCACCCACTCCAACGACATGGACTTCAGCGACATCGTAACGGGCTTAATTTGGTTGACAAGGAAAGTTTTGTCTAGTTTTTTTTTTCTTTACGTCCTGTGCCAATGTCTTCCAATTTTAGTTTTTTGAATGAGTTAATGTTACAATAATAACGTGGTCCTGGCAAATAAATGATAGTTGTGGTTTGGGTCAGGCCACTAAAATACAAAGTTAAGGTTAGGGAAAGATTGTTGTTAGGGTTAAAGGGTGACTACCATTTTTTTCAACCTTGTGTCTAATACAGTGGTTCCCAACCTGGGGTCCGGGGACCCCTCATGGGGGCGGAAAAGATCACAAGGGGTGCACAAGTCTTTATCTGGTTTGAGGTTGAGGTAAAAAAAAAAAATGTGCACATTAAACAAATTATGATAATACACTAAAATATATAATGTATACAAAAGTCTGTATAAAAACTATGTATTTTTGTTAAAAATGTTAAAATTGTAGGCAGGCTATTTAGTAGGGCAAACCTCCGGGACCTCTTAACCTGGGACCTTGCTGTCATCAGGTCAGCTGCTAGCTGCTAGCTGCTAGCTGCTGTCATCAGGTCAGCTGCTAGCTGCTAGCATCCTCGTTTGTCCTGCCGCCACAGCATCACTATTTTATGAATGAAATAAACGTAAAAGTGCTGATAACTCCTCTGTATCAAAAAAGAAAGTAAGGCTCTATCTCGAGAGTTACCTCAACTTCGGTTTCGGAGGGGGGGCTCAGCTTTTCTTAGACATAAGTAGGGGGGGCGCCAAGGAAAAAAGGTTGGGAACCACTGGTCTAGTAGACTGACGTGAGCAAACATCTTTGAATTTGGTCCAGTACTGAGATCACAATGACGGGCCAGCGTGAACCGAGCTACAATGTAACCTAATGGGACAATTGTGGAGCCTTGATTTTTTTTTTGGAGTCCACTGACAGGCTCAGATTGTTACTAAAAGTGTCTGACAACATTGTCGATCTCAGGACGTGACTTTTAATCCGAAGACAGCGGTGTGGAGAGTGGAACGCGAGACGAGAAAAAGGCGTTCAGGATGTCTGTTGATACGGAGTAGGATACAGAAATCCTAGGCTCCTGTAAAGATTTTCAATGTAATGGCTCAATGTTTAAATGGTTTTAACAATGTGGATGAGGGCGTTATAATTGGATGGCCACCTGTATTCATTTGAGCCAGAGTACAACGTTAAAGATGGAGAGAGAGAGAGAGAGAGAGAGAGAGAGAGAGAGAGAGAGAGAGAGAGAGAGAGAGAGAGAGAGAGAGAGAGAGAGAGAGAGAGAGAGAGAGAGAGAGAGAGAGAGAGAGAGAGAGAGAGAGAGAGAGAGAGAGAGAGAGAGAGAGAGAGAGAGAGAGAGAGAGAGAGAGAGAGAGAGAGAGAGAGAGAGAGAGAGAGAGAGACAGACAGAGAGAGCGACAGACAGACAGAGAGAGAGAGAGAGAGAGAGACAGAGCGGAGGAGGGTGAAGCAGCAGCTGAAGGGCTGAGAGGCTCAGGATATTGGTAATGCTCCCGTGGGTGCTGTGCCCCTATATGCCTTCATCCATAGATAGGCTACTCTGGCTCAAATGAATACAGGTGGCCATCCAATTATAACGCCCTCATCCACATTGTTAAAACCATTTAAACATTGAGCCTGTTAGTGGACAAAAAGCAAGGCTCTACAACTGTCCCATTAGGTCACATTGTAGCCCGTCATTGTGATCTCGCTCAATACTGGACCAAATTCAAAGATTTTTGGTCACATCAGTCTAGGTCCCAGGTTGAAAAAAAATGGCAGTTACCCTTTAATATTAACTGCAGCTCTGTGACTGGAGGTGAACTCCGCTCCCCTGCAAAGATGTCTGACAGGGATGGGTTCCGATTGATGGTTCCAGTTGGCATTCAGGCTCCAAGTTGGTAAAATATCCTGATTCATTAAGCTACGCAGCAACGGATCCCTTATCAATTCTTCAACACATCCTCAAACCTAAGTGACAGAATAGATTGATTGCCAATGACTCCCAAAATGACATATATGACCGTTTATTTATTTTCACACGCTGGCCGTTTTAAACATGACTATTTATTATTCACTATTTAACGTAACGGTCGCAGTTAGTTATCTTTGTGAAACACAACTACTTCAGTTTAGGCAACAAGAAATATTTAGGGTTAGGAAATCATCAGGGATTGGCTTAAAATGAGTCACATAGAACTACTAAAATAAGGCGGCAACTGCATCACGGACTAAGGTCTGGAAAAGTCGGTTAATTTCAAAACGTGACCGTTGACTATAGGGCTTGGGTACCGTTCACATTTTTACCGATACCGGTAATGAGCCCCGCTCTCTGTCAAACTTGCAGAGAGGACAGAGAAGCTTGCGCCTACGCACTCTTAGGTACTGAAATTTGGCACAGATTGATTTAATATGAATCGGTCCTTGGTAGTACCGACGTTATTCAGTTGTATCCTAAGTATCAAGTTCGGTACCCAATGCTAACAAGTTCAACCGGCTAAATATTGGTTGGTTTACTTCTGCCGCTGTAACACAGCCCCCCAGTGAGGAGCCGTTTTCCTCAGGACAGGGTTAATGGATGTCACAGAGCAGTGACAGCATACTGTATGTAGTGAAAGCCCTACTGCCCTTCAGCCCAGTATAATCTTTGTGGTTTAGGTATGATGCTGAGTGAAATGAAAACAGCACACGTTTTTAAATAAGAAATATTCAACATTTTCTACCAAACCAACCAAAAAAGGTTTCATAAGGGATTCTGAACTGTGCAGTTAAACCCCAATCCCCACCCCCATCCGTATTACATGCCTCACTGCTATAGGACACTATACTGTACTGGTACTACACATTGGCATGAGACATAAATTGTGAGGTGCAAAATTGTCCACCATGTCTGAATGAAGACATGTAGAATCTCTGCCAAAAAAGGCATTACATCTGTTTTATTGGTTGATTGTGGCCAGAGACTTGGTTGTTTTTTTCCTTTACCCTTCTGTAATTCAACTCGTAGTTATCACATTGAAACATAGTTGTTTAAATGCTATTAACAGCAGTTGTAAGTAACCTAGATGTCTAAAAACAAAAGCCCAGTTTTAGACATCTAGACAAACTGAAGATCAATGCTCACTGGGTTAGAACTGCCCCAGTGTATATTGTAATGTGTTTGTCTGTGTGGTGGCCTGCAGCGACTGCTGACTTGTCCAGGGCGTTTCCCTGCCATTTGGTCCGAGGCATGAAGAGAAAGGTTTCAGGCTCCCTGTGAATGGCAAAGAAAATGAATGGGTGGATGAGTTGCCCGGGGCAATTAGTCTGTTACTTGCAGCAGCAGTGTACTGCTTCATTCAACCAATGGATTATTAAGTGCTTCAATCCAAAACACTAGACTCTAGACAACATTCAGGCAGAACTCTGTTGTCATAGTTCACTGGCAAGTACAGCTTTTTGGCTTGCCTGGCCAATCATGTGATATTAGAAAAAGTAGCCCTCAAAGCCACTCTTCAGTGTAATCTGTACATATGACAACATGCGGGTGAAGTAGATGTTTAATGTACGTTTAGTTCAAATGACTTGAACAGTCATTCATTTATCAATATAAAGATTAGGTCTGGGAGTTATGACGATATATAAAAGGAGACAATATTGATTTGTCTACCCTCACATATTTTGCCATAATGTTAATATAATGTTTGTTATCTCTTTCTATGTCTGGGTGTATTAGTCCATTGTGGTTAATGTAAATCAGTGAGCTGAGATGGTTTATGGCAATATTGTTTTTTTTGCAGCAATGTGATAAAGTAGTACCTTTAATTTGCCAATTAGGCATTTTATCCATACATATCCATACATTCTCAACTCAATTTCCCAAAATTACTGGGGAATTACTTGATTTTGTAATCATAAGTTTACATGTACAATAACAGAGGATTCGTACCATGTCACACACACCTAACATAGATTTTGTTTTCAAGTAACATCTACTGATAAAAAGCACCCATGTCCTTTAGTTGTTTGTATGAAAACAAAAGAAATCCCAGTAAAAACTGGTGCACTCTGTACTGCTTTCAGCATTTTCATGCCAGTGTGCCTAGGTTAGGTCTGGATCTTTTTGGATACTACCACATGGACTCTCTCTGTATTTCTCAGTATGGCTATGTTGACAAAATGGTGTAGTCGGACAACATTCGCCGCAGAAGCTCGAGTGATGCGTTTTACGTCACAGCCGAGTAAGAATAGCAACGAGACAAAGAGGATATAAAAACTACAAGATAATTACATCTTCTAAAGAGTCCATCAAAGGCTTGCATCATGTGGACAGTGTTGTTGTCATTACTTCGAATTCCTCATAGGGGGGTGACAGAAAATACACAGTATAGCTTTATGGCACAGGACAGTACGAGCCAGAAGGGTTTCCCTGCATCTAAGCTAACTTTGAAGGGGAGCACGTATCTGCTTTGAGTACATGACACATCTGGCTGAAATTAGCTTCCTAACTCTTCATTTCTTTTGAAGAAAGACATGAATTTGTAACACAATATTCATATTTATTTATTTATTTACATACCGTACATGGTACAAATATCTACACTGCAGATGTGACGCTGGAAAATGATTCATTAAAAACACAGAAAGGTAGACAGAGAATCTAATAGTCAGCCTAACTTGCTAAAAAACGTACATACAGTAATGCAGTATGCCATTCTCTGCAACTACACATTCCATTTGCACTGGCTTCCATCAGCAAATTGAATTGTTTGGGGTCTAGAGACAGAATGTAAAGACTTTTAGGACAATGGAAACCCATTCTGATATTAGCCGCACGTCAGAAGAATAGAAATGCCATGAGATCTAAAAGAAAAAAAGATTCCATGAGATCTAAAAGAAAAAAAAGCAGATTGTGTTGCAGCATGCCTCTAGTAGAGGCAGCAAACATCCAGCAGTTTTAATAATCACTGCTACCATCAGTAAATCATATCTCAGCGAGCACAGTCATAATGTACAAGCTGTCAAGGACTTTGGACTGTGGAATATACACTCACCCTGAGCTGAAAACGGGAACACCAACTGAAGCATACCAACACAGTCCTGCTCAAAAAAGAAGGCACGCACACACGTTTGCTCCCATCTTTCCATGTTTTCACTATCTCTCCTCTAATGCAGAATCCGCTGAAGCATAATTGAAAATGACTTTGGAGAATTGCCACATAAAGATCGCAAGATACTGTATTTTCAGGTGTTTCGGAGTCGTCAGTGGAAAACACGTGAGAGCAGAGAACGGTGAAGCATGAAAGAAATAATGGAACCTCAGTAGACTGAGCAGTTTACGCCAAAGTCTGTCTTTCTTTCAGTAGATCAAGAAATGTGTTTATGTGCATATCCGACTGTGTGTGTGTGTGTGTGTGTGTGTGTGTGTGTGTGTGTGTGTGTGTGTTAATGTATGTGTCTGTGTTAGTGGGAGATAGTGAAAGGAAAATATGAATGCAACCCATCTGTGAAACAAACAAAAACAGGAAATATGCCTGCCGACCGTGCCTGAATCCATGCTGCTGCTAATTCAAAGCGCAGAGGAAGTCAGAGACGATCCTGCGCTGTAAAACAAAAGAGTTCACATTACAACCATGTGCTGGAGTGTGATACATGTAAACAACAAGCAAAGCAGAAAGGGGAGAGAGAAAGGAGGACTGGAGTTGATATGAAATGGAAAAAAAACCTCCTCACAGCATCCTATGCTGCTATCAGGCCTTGCCAAATATAACCCTGACCGCATCATTGCACCGCGCCTAACAAATGCAGTGTTGAGGAAATACCTTAAAGGAACAGCCGGAGTGGGACAGAAGTGCTGACATTCAAAGATCGCTCTCAGTGACAACATTTGTCGTGTATCCCACTCACAGCCTGTGTTCTCCATTCAACCTTGACAGCGGGTAGGTAGTATCTTTGGTTCATCCCCTTCCCCGCTCCAGAAACATTGCATTTTTTTCCCAGAATGAATCTTTAAATGAAGTATAAAACTTTAAAAAGTTCCTCCGAGACATGATGACTTTTTTATGAGGTCTAGAAGGATTCTTTTTTCGGTTACAAAAGATAATTCTGAGAACCTAGTCTGGAACAACGGAAGTACATTTCCAGGATAAAGGCTGAAATCCATGTCCGCTCTTCTGTGTGTGTTGCCGTTCTCAAACTCTGTTCGCTTCGGAAAAACAACAACATACCTCAAGCTAGCAAGCCACACGCTGAAAATGGCCATTTTTTTTTTAAAGATAATTTTTTGGGCATTTTAGGCCTTTATTTTTATGGACCTTTTTCACAGCAGACATGTTGACTTGTCATAGTAGGAAAAGCCCAGCTGAGACTGATCACCTTAACGATGGCTCAGTTCCATCTAGTGACCCAGTAAGCTATGTCAGTGAGTCAGCATGAACAACACCAGGGCCTCTCCTAAGTGGAATGCAGCCATCATGAATGGTTTGAACACACCTGTGCTGTTCCTACTATGACATGTCAACATGTCTGCCGTGAAAAAGGTCTATAGGAGAGAGAGGGGAAATGACATCTAAGGGCTGCAGGTCAGAGTCGAACTCGCGGCCGTAGTTCATTTTCAATGAGAGGCGGGCGGGCAGGTAGGGAGGCGCTGGCAGTTTGACAGGCGACGCGACAAGCGGGCGCAACCCCGTGAAACTGTCGCGTTCTCGTCACAGGCACACGCCCACCGCTAGCGTTGAATTGTCTTGAACTTTTCTCCACGCGAGTGACGCACAGCGCAAATCAATGAACAAGAGACGGATTCTTCTGTATGTGAGTTCACTAAAATATAAAAGTGTTTTCTAAACAGTTATCAGGACATAGACATCGGGGCTACTGCTCGTCAGAGCATCGAAACAAGACTGAATTTATCAGGTAACGTCTGTAATTATGACTATGCTAATTGAACTAACTTTAGCTATCAACAATAACAGGCCATGGTTAGGGAAGACTAGTATTGCCACTATTTGTTATGAATCAGCCTGTGATTAGGGATACATGATACCGCAGTCAGTCATTCAGTTGTACGGCAGGGATACAGTTGTGCACAGGATCTCCATGGTTACCACACATTGTTTGCCTGGCGTTTAATTGCGGAGCGTTGTCCTTCACATGAGGAGCGTAGTAGACCCCGCGGGTCCACGCGACTATGCAGGCAAAGTGTTGCTCCCCGTGTGAAAAGGCCTTAATACTGACCTGACTCATATCGTCCCATAACTTGCACCTTACCCAAACCTCCTTTTCCTCTGCTCTTACCACCCTGAGGTGAACCAACAACCAGTTTCCCTTGCAGTGGAGCACAGATGATACTTTACAGTATGTGATTGAAATCTTTGTCAGAATTCAGGCTTTGGAGGAAAAAAACAAATCCCCCAGCATCATCCAGTATCTTTCAACTCTGCAAAGCTGGCAGGCAAAGAACAACCATAAATGACTTCCATTCATTATTCATGCCACGAGAAGGCCTGGAAAACAGCAGTTCTATGGCTGGATTATTACAGAGTGTATTGCTGGAGAGTGGCAGCACTCCATAGTGGTCGGTTGGTTCAAGTTTGTGTTCCATCAGGGTCTCTGGAGTGTTGTTAGTGATGATAACTGACATGTCGGGGTCAGGAAGAAGTGGAAGTCCATGTGCTTCAAAAGGAAGCGGAGAATTAGGGGAGCTCTCGAGAGAAGACTCTGGGGAAACGGCTACTCTTCTCTGTATGCACAACATTTATATGTAATAATATATGTAGAAAATTGAAAATTAACATGAGTTTACATTTACTCTGAATTGCAGTGGTGGAATGTAAGTAGATTTTCTCAAGTACTGTATTTAAGTACACATTTGAGGTACTTGTATTGTTTTCATGCCACTTTGTACTTCATCTCCGCTACATTTCAGAGAGAAATATTCTTTTTACTCCACTACATTCATCTGACAGCTTTAGTTACTAGTTACTTTACAAATAAAGATCACACAAAACTCATATAACACAATACAATGTTTTATTTTAAATTAAACTAGCCAACAATATAACATTCTACAAGTCCAGCTGAGATGTATAGCTGACATAACAGCATAATAATGATAACACTTTATTGATTGACACAACACTTTGGATCGTTTCCAGTTTCTAAAATGGGAGGATTTTTCTGCATCGAGTACTTTTAATACTTTAAGTACATTTTCCTGATGATACTTACATACTTTTACTTAGGTAACATTTTCAATACAGGACTTTTACTTGTAACAGAGTATTTTTACAGTGTGGTGTTAGTACTTTTACTTAAGTAAAGAATCCAAATACTTCTTCCTCCACTGTTGATTTGAAGCTAATCCACTGTCCTATTTTCCTGCAGTATAAACCTACAGGGAGATGATTAGAGGTGTAGAGCATGGACATGGGGGTCAGGTGCCTTTTCACACATCTATTTTCCTGGAACACGTCTATCCCATGGCATTTGGACATACGGTCTTTAAACTAACTGAGTTACTCTAAAAATAAAGGGCCATCCCTTGCTCTTCAGAAGTGATGTATGTGCCGAGGCAAACGCTGAAAGAGAAATATTTCCCTTTTTAATATGTGCTTCAGTGGCTCCAGGAACCTCTCTGAATCGTTATAATGGATGAGGGTTGCAAACAAACCTTTGATTTATATATGCCATAACTCCTTTGGATTTATGCTCATCATGCACTGTGTATGCAGAATCCAATTTTAAATCATTCCCTCCCTTTCTGTCGGTGTACCAGTGGATGAGCAGAACACCAGCTGTTTCTCTGACTCTGTTGGAGACTTGGTAAAATAAAAAAAATGATAAAAGCCAGAAAGGAAGTCTCGTTTGATCGTCTGCTCATTTGCCAGTGTGGTGCATCCTGTTTGCGGCAGCAAAGGGGTAAATAGACATTTTGTTGCGATTTTCCAAAGAGAAGGAGGAAAAAAGTGCTCTCCTGGAAGGTGAGTGGGAGCTATCCTTGACGACTCTGCCGTGCCTTTATCTGCTTCCCCTCTTCTTTCTGATAAGCAGCTCCAGAGCAAATCATGTGGAACTCATAAGTCAGACAACTGAAAGTGAAGTTTTACCGAGGTAAGTGAAGAGGGGGAATTGAATAAACTTGTCTCCAACCTTTACCAAACTTTCTTCCTGTGCTGCATACATACGCCTACGCTGTTCACACCAGGGTTCTTATAGTGAACTAAAGCGGAAATAAGCAGTGAGAAATATTTTTTGTAAATTGAAACTAAGTAAAACCTTCTAGAAAATCTGAAACTAAACTCAAATCATATTGCCAGGTTAAAAAAATAGAAATGAACGTGAATCATTTGTTTGTTTTTTAGCTGTAATATTTCGCTACTGAAGAAAACGAGACAGCATGAATTTCTGTCAACTCTCGTGACATTGAACCACAGAAATGAAACCGACTTGACATGAGATGGCGCTGTGCCGTAACTGCTCCACATCAGACAAACATTAAACATCATGGCTATTCTCCAACCATGTACTCTGTATATGAGCTACATAATTTCGAGATACCTGATTATACCTGGCCCTGACAAAAACAAACGTATGCCTACCAGACACTAGAAGACTTTCAACAGACTTAGAAAAGACTAAAGTCTGACACCATCTCACATCTAAACACGATCATCTTGTGACAGTTCAGGGAATTAGAGGACCCAAACACAGACAACAGGAAGGCAGGCAGGAGAAGTCTGAGTTGGCGGATTTATTTGTCCAAAAAACAAAGTACAAATTAACAAAGGGAGTCCTGAGAGGGGGCAGGCAAAAACGTATCCAGAGTGTAGAAAAACAAGAACAGGGAATCCAAAAGAACCAAAGAAGAACAAACCAGAAAGTTGAGATCAAAGGAAATCCAGGGAGCAAAGAACCAGACACAAACTGACACAACAGACACACACAAAACCATCTGACACAAGACAAAGGGAACACAGAGGCTAAATACAAGAGGTAATGAGCAAATGAGGGACAGGTGATACAACAGGTAAAACACATTAGGGCGGGGCAGGACAATCAGACAGGCGGGAAAACACAGGAAGTAAAACTAGACATGACAAGACAGAAAACCAGACTATCAAAATAAAACAGGAAACAGAAATATACACAATCCACAGAATGCACAATCACAATAAGACAAAACATAGGACCAAAATACCAGACCGAAATAGAACAAAGTACAAAGCAAAATACCGAAACCATAACACATCTCACGTCTAACGTCAAAGACTGTCATAATATGTAAAGACTGGGGATCTGGCAGGCTCACACATTGCAAGACTACAACTAGATTTGTTTTGAAAATGTAACCAAGCTAGTTAGCTACTGCTAACGTTAGCTGGTACCTTAAGGAAAGTTTGCTGATTTTCTGTTCTGCCGTACATGCAGATGAATGGCAGCACTTCAGACAAGGGCGTAAATCCCAGGGGGGGTCGGGGGGGGTCAGGATCCCCCCATCTAATGGTTGTCCCCCCCTAGAAATATCATTAAAACAATGCTGTGTATTGTAAATAACATAATGATGTATACTTAAAATATCTGTGTAAGTAGAAAAAAATACAAACCCCCAAAAATGCTTTTTAAGTTTAGAAACATTTTGAGTCCCCCCTCCCTTGCCTCACAGTGGTTTGGTCCACTGCCTGCTGTACCTTAGGATCTGCACTAGACTCACAGTCCCATCAGGTAGTGACAGGAGTGTAGTAAGTAGGCAGTTCAAGGCTGTTTTATTCACATTAAACATCGGATGAAGTTCTTCTTTTCTCAAATAGAAATGATGCTGAGTAATTAATGAATTAGTCATGACAAAATGTTTGCTACGTTAGTGTAATATAATGTAACGTTACTTAGCTTATTTAATAGCTTGTTGGATAGAAATGCACCCACTACAACTAACGTTACCACGGCGATAAGCCTAACGTTATGTGTGTGAACTGATATTAGGGTTAATATATATCCTCTGTCCCAGAAGAAACCTAATATTTATGTGGAGGACGCAAGATCATTTTATAAATATAATATGACCACGTGGTGAACCTATGAACCTAACTCATATTTAGACATCTGACGTTAAAGATTTGTGTTGTTGTTAAAAATGACAGAGAAAAGAAAAACAGACATAAGATCCTTTTTCAGTACACCAAAACACCAAGTAAGTACAACAAGTCCTCATATCAAGACAATTTGGTAACATCTGTATAAGAATGGGTGCTTATAATGGAAATACTAACGTCACTATGTCACAGGCAAAGGAGACAGAAAGAACTCAGGAACAGGGAGACCAGGGACAGTCAGGTGGAGAGTCTCAGGTAAGGAACAGGGAGACCAGGGCCAGTCAGGTGGAGAGTCTCAGGTAAGGAACAGGGAGACCAGGGCCAGTCAGGTGGAGAGTCTCAGGGAGACCAGGGACAGTCAGGTGGAGAGTCTCAGGTAAGGAACAGGGAGACCAGGGACAGTCAGGTGGAGAGTCTCAGGGAGACCAGGGACAGTCAGGTGGAGAGTCTCAGGGAGACCAGGGACAGTCAGGTGGAGAGTCTCAGGTAAGGAACAGGGAGACCAGGGACAGTCAGGTGGAGAGTCTCAGGGAGACCAAGGACAGTCAGGTGTAGAGTCTCAGGTAAGTGTGTTGATCTCAGTTCATATTTTTGGAGGTGTGTGTCTGTCAGGGTGAGCAGATGAGCTTCACCAGTGGCTCACTAATTTACATTATGATCAGCTAATTTAACAAGTGTACAAAAGCATTGTATTTCTTTTACATGGGGACATTTTTCAAAATAAGTCATTATGTTTTAAGGCATTTTTGTGGCTTGATTGTAAACTTAAAAATACATGGTTTTAAAGAAGAATATTTTGGTCAATATAGTCAGCTTTTTCACTGAATCAAGAGAAACACTGAGAAGAAGGATAATGGTCCAGTCTCCATGCTACACTAATGATAGTTTTAAGGCTTTCCTCTGTGAACACATGTCCTCTACCAGTATAATTGTGGCTGTATTATTTGTGTCCTTCAAAAATTGCTCTTCAGAAATGTTATGTTTATTGTCCCCCCCCCCTACTGTTAGATCAGATTGACGCCCATCACTTCAGAAGGGTTGAAAATCGGACACAGGACGTGCCTTGTGACGACGGGAGCAACAACGGGACAACTCTAGCAAGACTCTCAGCATTTCATTCTGATATTGGAAAGTCGTCCACGACAGTGGAACCGCTTGAAAAGTCGTTAGCATAAAATGACTGTAAAACTTAAACTAAAAACAAATCATTCTGAAAAAATTAAACCAAACTAAAACTAGCAAACACACTCTGGAAACTAAGTAAAACTGAACTAAAATAAAATCCAAAAGTCAAAACTAAAATAAAAACTAATTGAAAATCCAAATCTTTTTTAAAGCTATAGTACGTCGTTTCTGTCGCCCCCATGAGGAATTCTAAGTAATGACAACAAAACAACTCATCTTCTGAACATAGTCCTACTGAGACATCCAGAGAGAGTTGTGAGGAGCTGATAATTAGCTTTGTAGCAACTCATTTGGTAATGGCTGGAATGTAACGGACGTTTATTAATATCAAGAAGTTAACGCACTAAAACTTTAACCTGTGTTCACACATTCAGTTAATAAATAATTTAATAATAATGTATACTCTTTATTGATCCCCAATGGGGAAATTACAATTTACACTCTGTTGTTATTACGCACTACACACAGGCCTGAAATAGAAATATATTTAGTTGTCCTGGCAGCCAGTCTCAGCGTTGGCTGACCTGTCTATAACCTCAACACATCTGCACTGGCTGCTGTGCAAGCAGCATCCAGTTAGTTTGGGCAAAAACAAAGCACATGTACCTGGCTGTAGCACCCAGGAGCCCCATCACCAGCCACCACAGCACCATGCTGCGGGCGACTGATGTCACAGTGTTGTCCTACGTGGAAATATATGTCATTTCAGATAAGCAGAGTCAAAGCTCTCAGGCTACTTGCTGCTGTCGACAAACGGAACACTTTGTAGTACGGTTGAGCCGTGTTCACTTCCTAGTGTCTGTGCTTGTGAATCCATTGCAGACAGTTGTATGAGTTGAGGATTAAAACAGAAGAGGGATGAGAGTGATGTGGATGGTTTACAAATCAAACTAGTTTTTTTAAACACTAAAATAAAAAAATATCAGTTTAACATTCCTGCATGGGAAGAAAAGGAATGAAGCTGCAAAGATGAATCAATTAGTTGTTGACTATTACTTTGTAAATAAATCTATTTCAATAATCAATAATTGGTTTGAGTAATTTTGTAAGAAAAAAACTTCTGATGTCAGCTTGTTAAATGTGAATATGTTTCTTCTCTCCTCTGGGACAGGAAACTGAAGATCTTTGAGGCGTGGATTAGACATTTGAGGATGTCATCTTAGGCTGTGGGAAACTCTGATCAAACATTATTCACAATTTTCTGACATTTAAAGACCAGACAACTAATCCATTAATCAAGAAAATACTCAACAAATGAATAGGCAATTAAAAAATGATCTTTATTTGCAGCCCTAAAAACAAATCGGCATTAACCACCGCAACATCTGGATGCATGATGAGACGTTAAGTTGATTATGGCAAACGGAACACAATACAGATGGGCGGCCTCTAGCTCACCCAGTCAGAGCGTTCGCCCCATGTAGGTGGAGTCCTGCAGCGGCGCGGGTTTGAAACCGACCTGCTGCCCTTTGCTGTGTGTCCAGCCCCATCTCTCTCCCCCTTTACTGTCTATCCACTGTCACTATCTAATAAAGGGAAAAAAGCCCCAAAAAATATTACTTAATATATAATACTTATCGTTGTTTTACTGGTCAGCTGAAGAACTGGCTTATTGATTGCCAGATATGTGCACATTAGATTGCTGAATACCTGTTGACTTTTGCTGCCTGTTTGCAGATTAGTTTTGTCATGTTGCTTGTTGTATGATGATGTGTTGGGTTTGTTACTCATTGTTGTGCATTGTCTGCTTGTTTTTTTTAATGTTGGTCTGTATATGTTGCTTTTATATGTTGACTGTATGAAGTCATTTTATTGTATTTTATTTTCTTAGGTTGCCATTTTCAAACTGGCCAAGGACAACAGATGAAAATTAGCCTGCTGAGCTAAATCTGGCTCATTTACAGTTGCTTTGCTGTTGATTAATGAGCATTGTCCCTGTTAAATAAAAAATAAATAAGAGAGAGAAGCCCTTGAATCGCCGTGGTATGAAGGTCCACATTGCCTCGGGACTGAAAGCCTCATAATGAAATCTACCATTTGCCGTTATGACAGGAAGCAAAGGAGTACGGGCTGCAGGATATGAGGGAAAAGCCCAAGAGTGTGCAATTAAAAAGGTAAGAATTTAAATATTGTGAGAACGGATTAGAATAAATGACCTCTTTAATAACAGTGAGGGTGATTTATGTGGTAACTCCCAGGTAAAGCACGAAGTTGAAAACAAGAAGGTTGCTGTTAAAAGCAGCATGTATATCATAAGTGTTCTTTCAGGATGCCAGTAATTCAGGGCTGTCATTTTATGCTTTTACAACTATAAAATGTATGTCATGCACAGTCATGCTTGCAAATGTGTTGGCTTTGTGTTGACTTCAGGTTGACATGTTGCTTATGAATGAACTGGTCTAACTCTGTCTGTTTAACTGGCTTCTGATGGACACTCTTTGTAACTGCATTTATTGCGTTCGCACATGTGGGTTTGTCACTAACAACACCTTTCACATAACACACAGTAATTAGATCCATTGTAAAAAATGAACTTTGGTATTTTACTAATTAGTTTTTGTGTGTAAGTGACTGATGGGAACAACAATCTCTGTGGTCCAGTATTAAACAAGACTACTGCAATCGGCAGTGGTGAACAAAAGCTGCAATGTAACGTTAATGGGCAATTGTGCAACTTCAATTTATACTTAAAGTGCTGTTTTTGCCACTGACAGGCTCAGAATATAATTCCAACATGAAACAGCCCGGAAATTGCCAAACCCACCAGACTCCATTTAAATAAACTATTATTAAAACTAAACTAAATTTGATAAAACAAACTTAATTCACAGAAACTAAATCAAACTATCAAAAGCCGTCTTGGTTCATCTTTCCACTGTTCCAACAATCACCACTCTGGTTTGGTTGAAATAAACCCTTAATTCACCCATTTACATGTGGAAATATGCTGTCTCTATACACGCTAAAAGTCCTGATTATTTACATGGAGTCTGGTGGAGATATGCTGGCTCTATACACGCTAAAAGTCCTGATTATTTACATGGAGTCTGGTGGAGATATGCTGGCTCTATACACGCTAAAAGTCCTGATTATTTACATGGAGTCTGGTGGGTTTGGTGAGAGGATTATTTTTTGGGGGCTTTTTTCCCTTTATTTCAGAGTGACAGTGGATAGACAGGAAAGGTGGGAGAGAGATGGGGGAGGACATGCAGCAAAGGGCTGCAGGCCAGACTCGAACCTAGACCGCTGCAAAGGACTCAGCCTACATGAGGGCGCACGCTCTTACTGGGTGAGCTACTGTAGAGGTCGCCCCAACAAAAAGGATCTTCCTCTTTAACTAAAAGGTCTATCTCTGTAGGGATCCTTTCATAATGTTGTCAGACACTTAGAATAATAATCTCAACCTGTCAGTGGTAAAAACAGAACTTTTATTGGACGTAATTGACGATGCACATTTGCCCAAAAGGATTACATCACAGCCTAGTTCACTGCTGCCAGTTATAGCGTTCTCGTCACTGGACCAATTTCAAAGATTTTTGTTCCAGTCACATACACACATCAATGCATTGGAAAATAGGAAAAATACCAAAATTACCCTTTAATATAAGCATAAGCATCTGAGTGCGGCTCTAACCATACTGTAGTTAACACATGCAGATAGGGTTGCTATTATCACTCACGCCATTCACTTTTTTTTTCTCCCATTTTAGGAGAGCTTACAGTAGCTGTATCAACCTTATCCTCTCCAGAGCACTTTCATAGAAGTGCTTTTGGAAAGTTCCGGCGAGCCCAGGCTGACGAGGTTTTGAGGGAAATACCAAGTCCAATTGCAAAAGGTCACAAACATCAGTTGGGTCTCTGTGAGAGAGCTGGGCCCTTATTATAGGCACTGACCTGTGAAATATCACGTACCCTGTGAGCATGTTCAGCAAAATGATGCAATTTGAGAGGATGTCACTCCTCACCCCCAGGTGACCCCCTCCTGGCACAGTGGGAGAGAAGTCTGCAGCCAGGGAGTGATAATGCACTGCTTTCTCCTCTTTCTGTCTCTCTTCTATGGTCCCCTGTATTTAGGCAAGGGAACCCTGACAAAAAGGATGGCCCTCTCAAAAGAGAGATTGTGCAAACCCACTGATGATGTTTTTTTCCTCTCCTAACCTTTCCTCACTTTTTCATGGTCTACATTGGAAATTAATTCTAAAGAGACACGTTTCAGCTTTCTGTTATAAACTGAAAAATCATAACTATTATTATTATTATTATTATTATTATTAGTGACAATAATTTATACAGCCTCTTGTACAAACAGGTGTATCCTATGGATGTATTTATTCAAATGAGAGGGACACCGAATTAAGAACTATTTTAGAAAATGCAAGTCTAAAATGTTTTCGTTTTTACAGAGATTAAATAATAAATGTATGTGTGAAAAATTTAGTTTTTGTGTTATATAGTTTCTTAGGTGGTTCTATACAGTTATCCTGCCACGAATGACTGAATTGAGTAAACATTAGGGATGAAGGCTTTCCCGTGATTACTGCTTACTGGAAGAGGGAATCTATCGCTCTGTTCCTGGGGTACCCAAGATTTCTTGGCAAAAATTACGACATCTATGACAGTTTGGAGAATCAATCTCTTTCAGTAAATACAATATTTAGTAGGGCTGTACCTAGTTTCGCTTTGTCCTTAGACCTTCCTCCACAGTGCTGCGAAGGAGGGTCTGCCTAGTCCACACAGCACTCCTGGGGTAGGAGAAAAACATGCTCTGGTTTATTGGCATTTCTTTAAACCAATCATAATCATCTTGGGCCGACGGAGCCTCGGTGCCTCTGCTAAATAGTCTCAGGAAGGAACTTGTTTTGGTGGAACATGTGGACGTTCAAAAGTAGTTTTAGTCGTGCAACAGAAACTCCGATTGGTCAGATAGTCTAGCTAGCTGTCTGGATTTACCCTGCAGAGATCTGAGGAGCAGTTAACCATAGTCCTCACAAATCCACCACAGGTTAGAACGCCAACACAGAGACAGAGGAAGGGGACGGACCGGAAGGTAACGGACCGGAATTTCCGGCGGCAATGGTGCAATCCCCCAAGTGAACGTTGTGGATATAGACTAGGGTGCAATCTCAGAATTTTGTCAGTCGACTCGGAATTGGCTGTTTGTTAGGATAATTACATTATCAAAGGATAGACGGAGACCACTTAAGTTATATCAAAGTTTTGTTTACTTGCAAGTAGGGTCAGTTTACAGCACTCACAGCATAAGTACAGAAAGTGACTGATGATTTCTACAACAGCTTTTGTAATACAACATAGAATGTGATAAAACTCTATAGTCATAATAAAGAGTCAATGTTGTCAGTTATCTCAGTCAAGGAGCGCCTGTTCTTTCCTCAGCATCACACCGTGCTCCAGATAAGGACAGACAGTGGCTCCCAGATACCAGATGGCAACAGCAGCAACAGTGTTTTGTTTTGTTATAATGCAAACAGTTTTAATACTAATCAAAGAAAAAGGATGTATCATATTTTTTCTGACACTGTTCAATATGAATAGTTGACTATTTTTTCCCTTTTTTCATATAGACTATCAGGCAAGGCTTTATTGAACTGCTAGGTTTTTGAATGGGTTTTGGCAGGACAAGGTGACAGCAACATGCACGTCATATAGAAAACATGTCAAGTTAGCCCTCCATGCTTATCCGTGCTAATTAGGCTAGGGACAGATTGGACATGTGCAGCAACAATTTTAGCTGGAACTAGATATCAAACAAAAGCCAGAGACTATTATTGTATTAAGTTACTGTGAGCTTAGTCTATATCGACGATGTTTCATTTAAGGGATTGTTCCGGTGGGGCCAGAAGTTCAGCTGGATGTCCCTAATTTTTCGGCCGGATGTCCCTCACCTTGCACTTTCTATGTGTTGGCATTCTAAACGCCGGTCGATTCGGTAAACATCCTCCAAGCTTGAACTGACAATCAAATAATTTAAGTAAAAAAATAATCACACACTCGACAGCCATTTTAATTCCAGAGCTCACCTCCCTACGTGCACATGTTCCACCAAAACAAGTTCCTTCCTGAGGCTTTTTTGCAGAGGCACCGCACATGCGTCCGGTGCTTAGCGCCACCTAGGACGATTGTGATTGGTTTAAAGAAATGCCAATAAACTATAGCACATTTTTATTTATGTCTTTGTCTTAACTCTTACCTAATACTTTATAGTCATTGTCATTTTCAGTGACACTAATTCCAGACACTTATCTCATAATGAACATTTCTTCATACCAAACAGCATTACAACTGTAATCAGCAGGTTAATAGGGTATGGAGAAGAGTGGGGAGAATGCTGTTTTTTCATTAGATCAGCTTAATCAGTTAATTTGCTGAAGGCAAGAATAAGACCAATTAATTCAAAGTAATTAGACTCAAATGCCTGATCATTTGGTGTGGAAATGTGCCGTAATAAAATAGGACAAACTAAAACTACTGCATGTTCACTGAAGGATAAAATATAAAGTCAGACAGTTACTACATGTGTACTGGTGGTATGGTGTTGTCATTGGGAGGTCCAGTGTTGTTCATTCCCAGAAAATGATTGAACTATCTCAAACCACACAGATAATAATTGATCAACTGAGAGGTATTTCCACTGTAGAGGCAGTAAAAACTCGTAAAGCCTTACAACAGAATTTCATTGTAAAATGTACAAGACCTCTTAGAGTAGAGCTTGTTGTATATTTAGTTGCAGCACTGCGTTGCCAATGTGTGGAGAAGGAACTTTGTTGACACTGTTCTCGATTATAAAAAGGTTTATTACATCAGAGATTTCAGCATCAGTTTACAGACTCCATGGACATCTGGAGAGACGACCGACCCAATCTTCAAAATGTGTCGCTCTGCCTTTTCTTTGTGTGAACACAGTATTTATTATGTGCATTGTATTAACATAAGACGTGATATATGTAAGTATATGAGTGGAGTAGGGAACTGACCAATCGATGCCTTTTATCTGGCATAACTCCAAAAAAGGACTCTTCTGTCTTGGGGGGCCCACTGCTCATGTTAACAGTTTCCAGATGTTTTCAATAAAAGTGGGGTAAAGTTCATGCATCTCCTTATACCAAATCTTAAGTCAAAGTTTATAGAAAGTTATAGAATGTTCATATACTACAAGCTCTCAAAATCACATGCTAATTTATTACAAATGTATAAGTATTTGGTTATTGACACCATTCATGAAGCAAAGTCAGTGAGCCAGTGTGTCAGGCAGACATCTCAGTCCACTGCATCTCTAACATGCAGGTTTGCCAGATTTGAGTGAAGGTGTTTCATGCTTTTTGCATTCAGCACATTCTGGGCACTGTGGATGGTGTGCATGGTTGCCGCGAACCGTCTGGTCTTTCTTATAGATTGCAGTGAGAGTGGCTCAAAGAACGGACTTCTTCTCTCCTGTAATCAATCATTGCCACACGGTCAATGTGACCGCTTCCGCATTGTTACAAAATCTTGGATCAGTCGCCCAGACCACATTTGCGCCATATCGCCGTCCTTACCGCACTGACCGCAAGAAACATGACACAGCTTTAAGTAGCCAGGTCAGAGCCTTAAACTCATTTAAGTAGTTTAAATTGACTTAAGTTTGGTTGTGTCGGCCATATCAGTCACTGCATTATGAGCCTATTAAACTCTACAGTATGTGTCAATGAAAATGATAGAGGGAAAGCTGATTCATTAAAATATGGCTTAATGTTTTGTTGACGGAATCCATCCAAATGACACATAACATAGCTAGTAACTTTCACAAGCAGCCCCAAACCATTTTTACCCACCCAATCAAAAAGTAGCCCAATTGGGACCAAAACCAAACTGTCCCATCTGACATGCTCTTCGCACCGCATCATAAAGTATATCCATTGCACCCTTTGCAATATGGCGGTGCACTAAAGCTAGCAGTGCTCTGCACATCTAACCTAAGCTAAGAATATTGCAGATGCTACTCAGACAGCATGACTCATATTCAGTAGAGGTGGAAATTACAAATCACTTTGAGCTGACTGTACTCAGGACTCAAGGAAGCGCAATGTCTAATGTGAAGTTGTTTGGATGAGCAGTTCTCGAAAAGCTTCAAGCAAGCAGCGATTCTGGAGGCCAAGCAAAGGGCCCGTTCTGAACAGGCACGTTTTCAACGGGCACTGCTCTGGTCTCTCATAACTAGGCCTTTCCTTATAATTGCAACAATATAAGACTCATAGTTAGAACACAAAATAAGAAAGGAGAACTGTGTGTGTTGTAGTGACACAAAAAGAGATTAACATCAGCTCATCATTAAGCTTTTCAGCTCAGTAATCCAGTGAACACAACTTCAATACATTCACTGTATAAAGCACAGAAACAACTGCTGCATTGGCTTGTTTTTCAAAAAGTACAAGTATGGGGTATGTCAAATTTATACAGGGATAGGCAGGAAATACAACCTGACTTTGTTGTTGGCATTAATTCTTTATTCTTGTCTGAATGCCTGCAAATAAGTATGGGGCTTGTCATATTTGATACATTTTCATCTGCAGAGGGACAATACTCCAGAGAGCTGATGAGAGAGGTTGAACAACTTTGAAGAATTGTTTTGCTGAGTTGATTCATTGACAACAATGAAAAGCTCGCCTTCATTTCTTTCCCCTCTACCATGCACATATGAAGGCTCCTTTGAAAATGATGCATAGACTGACTGATCAGCTTTCATTGTTTAAGGTCAGGATGTTTATTAAAATTGACAGACTGACTGGGCAATACTTTGAGGTGTTGTCACTGTCTTGACCTTTGCAAATAGGCAGATTGCCATTTGGGATGTCTTCCCGCAAAGTGATAAACATTCTCTGCAATTTCTCCTCTTCAAACCCTATCAGAGCTGTGATCTCAATTAGCCGGCAACAGAGAAATGAATCATGGATCGGATCTGACAAGAGACAGTCAGGTTTCTTAGCACTGCTACAGATGAGCCGATTCAAGAAAACGGCTGCTTAAATTAACAGTGCCGGTTAACCTTTCATCGTTCTTTTTCTTAATCCTCGGTCAATTTCCCTTCCTTCAAATTCCTCTGTTTCTATCATACCTGTCATACATAACCAATCCTGCATTTCCTCAGACACTGATATACTGGAAAGTCAAGCGTTGATGGACAGCTGCCCCCCTCACTGTAGGTTTGTGGCTGAGTGACAGGGCTGGGAGTGCTGCCAATAATGCTGATCTTCAACCACAGTGGTGTCCCTGTTCTCACACCATGGATAAATTACCTCACCTGATTAAGTCTTCCCTACAGAGTTAAACTGTCACGTTGCATTTGACTCTGATGACAGTGCTGGGGTTTATGTGAGTCCAATCATCACTCATTCATGTGGAAAATAAATCTGTGTAGCAGAGGATAATACTCAAACATCCTGTTGAGGTTGTTGGTTTGCCTTAAATGTGCTTTGCTGAAAATAGTTTATGTAGCTACTCATTGGCTTGTATTTTTGTGGGTCTTCATAAAACTGTAGCTTTTAGTGATCAGATGCTGGCATTGCCCTGACCTGAATTGCACTTTGTCTATTTATTTAGTATTTTTGTGTCTTATGTAACTAGTTAAGGGGCCCATGTGTGGTAGCTTTGGAGCCCGCAGCCTGATTGTTGAACACCAAAGCTGCTAAGTCAAGTCTGTATTTTTCTACAGACCACCTTAAATCACTTAAACCTGAATAATAACCATTTCACAGCGTGCAGTTTGACTTAGTGATGGGACAACCGACTCTTTTGCACAAGTCGGTTCAACCGGACGGTCGTAAGTTGGCCTACCGAGTTAATAGATTTGGTCACCGGTTCGCGTGCCCGCAGGGGGGTGGGATCACGCGTTGACTTCCAACACCAGGAACCACTTGATTACATTAGACTCGAGCGGTTACGGTTACATTCAGTCTCGACATACTATTTACACACTCATACTGACTGACACTAGACTCACACACTGACCCCGGTTACACTCATACTGACTGACACTAGACTCACAAACTGACCCCGGTTACACTCATACTGACCGACACTAGACTCACAAACTGGCCACAGTTATACTCATACTGACCAACATTAGACTCACACACTGGCCACGGTTATACTCATACTGACCAACATTAGACTCACACACTGGCCACGGTTATACTCATACTGACCAACACTAGACTCACACACTGGCCACAGTTACACTCATACTGACCAACACTAGACTCACACAATGGCCACATTTATACTCATACTGACCGACACTAGACTCACAAACTGGCCACAGTTATACTCATACTGACCAACATTAGACTCACACACTGGCCACGGTTATACTCATACTGACCAACACTAGACTCACACACTAGCAATGGTTACACTCATACTGGCCAACACTAGACTCACACACTGGCCACAGTTATACTCATACTGACCAACACTAGACTCACACACTGACCCGGTTACACTCATACTGACCAACACTAGACTCACACACTGGCCACAGTTACACTCATACTGACTGACACTAGACTCACAAACTGACCCCGGTTACACTCATACTGACTGAGACTAGACTCACACACTGACCCCGGTTACACTCATACTGACCGACACTAGACTCACAAACTGGCCACAGTTATACTCATACTGACCAACATTAGACTCACACACTGGCCACGGTTATACTCATACTGACCAACACTAGACTCACACACTGGCCACGGTTATACTCATACTGACCAACACTAGACTCACACACTGGCCACAGTTACACTCATACTGACTAACACTAGACTCACACACTGGCCACAGTTACACTCATACTGACCAACACTAGACTCACACACTGGCCACGGTTATACTCATACTGACCAACACTAGACTCACACACTGGCCACGGTTACATTCGGTAGCCTGGTGCGCGCCCACCTTGTGACAGTCTAACTACCATGTAGCAACATTCACTTCTAACATTTAACTTAACATAACTACCAAGATAACATTACGTGTATTTGTATGTGATAGAATACTTTCCCCTTGGTAATGTAGCCTATGAATTTCCATGAACACAATTCTAAAATGCACGAGACATAAAGGCTTCTGGGATCGGTTGATAACTCAAACTTGCCGAGAACCTAGACACCCGTTTGAATATAGACTCATGCAGTACCCTCGGTTACGGTCCTTACGGTCTCGTTCAGTAGCCTGGCGCGCGGTCTCCTCGTGACAGCCTACCTACCATGTAGCAACATTCACTTCTCTAACATTTAACTTAACATAACTACCAAGATAACATGACGTGTATTTGTATGTGATGTACTTCCCCATCGATAATGTGTGAATTACCATGAACACAAGCATCTAAGATGCACCAGAAACAAGCCTTGGTTAATAACTAAACTTGCCGAGAACCAAGACACCGCTTGATTACATTAGACTCGAGCAGCCAGTTGCACAGTTACATTCGATCTCGTTCAGTAACCTGGTGCGCGGTCTAGGTAACCCATTTCCTGATTGATTCTACCACCACTCCAGTGGAGGCGCTAATGAGCTAGATTACTACACCCCAAGGTTCTAATCGTTAACGAAAACGAACGAAATAACGAAAACTAGGTGGGAAAAAACATTACAAAAAAACGATAACTAAACTAAAACTGTAATGTCTGTTTGCAAAACTAACTAAAATAAAATAAAATTATCGAGTAAATGTCCTTAGTTTTCGTCTTTGTCGATGTTTCATAGAGCAAATAACGTTATATCTCTCCGACCATGACATTTCCCTTGGACATGTATAGTTTCCGACTGGGAACCCAGAAATTCCGACATTCCACGTCAAATTGAACACAACATGTCCGTGGCTCCGTCCCTCTCGCCTGGCATCATAGCGGTACCGAAAGTCGGAAGAAAGTGGCAGTCCTATTTGATTATGACTGTGTCAGATAAAAGCGCCTTGCAGTGGAAGGTGGTAAAATATGTGGTCAATTTATTACAGGGAAAAATCCCATGAATTTGAAAGTACATTTGAGAAGCGCACACAAGCTAGGAGGCTAACCTAGCTTACCTTAACAAGGTAAAGGAGAAAGCAAAGCCCCCTTTCCCTGAAACAGAAGCTAACCCAGGTAACGTTACGGGCATGGATGTATGGGTACAGGGCATGGATGTATGGATACAGGGCATGGATGTATGGATACAGGGCATGGATGTATGGATACAGGGCATGGATGTATGGGTACAGGGCATGGATGTATGGGTACAGGGCATGGATGTATGGGTACAGGGCCAGGCAGCATGACAGAGAACACTACAGGAGGGCTTTCATCGTCGACCCGATAGCTGCTGGTTAGTAAATACGCAGGAGCACCAAAAGGTTGAAGAGTGGGTTAATATGTGGATTATTCTGGGATGTCTACACAACTGTGTGACTCGATTGACTTCAAAAAGTTTGCCACTTTACTCGAACCAAAGTTGAAAACACCTGTTCATGTCTTCTTTAGTCTGTTGGTTATTTAGGTTTTTTTTCCTGGAACACGTCACTTACACATTTTGCACATACTGCGTCTTGTGTAGACTGTTTACATATTTATGACCATATGTAGGCTACATTTTATGTACTGGTGTTATTATTGAATACATTGTAAATACATATTTCTAAAATTGTATGATGTTTTTGTTGAGTTATAATTACACAAAACTGATCTTTTTGAATCCCGACAAATAACCCATATTACAAAAAGACTAAAACTAAGCATTTTCAAAAAATAAAAACTAAACTATCAAACCAGCTTTAAAAACTAATTAAAACTAAACTGAATTTGAAAACAAAAAGTCAAAATGAAATAAAAATAAAACCTAATGAAAAATGCTAAACTATAATAACCTTGCTACACACACAGTAGCAGCCTAGCAGAAGAATACCAGCTACACACACAATGGCATGAATGCATTGATGTGAGAACAGGAGTGAGTTGGTTCATTGATGTATGACACTCGATTCTCCCGGTTCAGTGACACGAGTCAGGTTAATTAACCGGCTCTTCGGTCAGTTCGTCAACACTAGTTTGACTGAGCTAGTAGCCAGTGCCACACAAGCAGTTGCTAATAGTATGGAGGTAAGCCCCAAACCCATTCCACTACCATCAGCATCACTCTTTGGGGGTGGTAATAGCTGTAGGGAGTTGGGAACCAAATGGTCGCTGATTCAAGTCCCCATTTGGACCAAAGTATGGTGGTGGACTGGTAGCTGGAGAGGTGCCAGTTCACCTCCTGGGCACTGCCAATGTGCTCTTGAGAAAGGCACCAAAACCCAACTGCTCAGGGCGCCTGTCCATAGACAGCTGCAGCCCCCTCACTCTGACATCCATTAGTGCATGTATACTGTAGGTACTGAGCATGTGTGTATTTCAGGCCTGTTTTTAATGGGTATTCTAACAACAGAGTGAAAACATTGAAATTTTCCTTGCAGGATAAATAAAGTTTAAATGACATAAATTATTATTATTATACTTCGTCACCTTACTTTCTGCTTTGGTCCCATTATAATTACTACCACCACTAGAGGGCGAAGCCATTAAAAACAATAAAACATATGTAAATATGAGTTGTAATTGCTGCGTGAACAAAATAATTATGTGGGCATTTTTTGGCAGTAGAACAGTCTCAGAGTTGCGCACTTTAATGTTGGGGAATGACATTAGCAAAC